>NC_142810.1:36092216-36372216 GCF_049724085.1 Artemia sp. Qi Xiang Cuo | reverse complement strand
AAAATATTTCTCTGCTCAACCATTGCTACAAGGCTCACATAACCTGATACTTTCTTAAACAAAAAAAAAAAACTATAAACGGAAAATTGGTTCAGGGAAAAAATAGGAAGAACTCTTTAGATATTCCCGACCTTAAGTCTGGTTGTCGTAGTTGATATAGCTGGAACCATATCTGGTAATTTTTGATGTTATCTGTAAAGTCCTATTACATATCCAAATAAATGAAATCTCGTAGATTTTACAAAAGCCTTTACAATTTCAGTACATTTTTATTATATATCAAGTAAGATTCTTCTTTTATTCCGGATTCTTTTCAAAAGGATTTTTAATTCCATATTTGTCACAGGGGAAAACCTATCAACCCAAATCTTAAGGTTATCTGCTCAATCATCGAATATTTCATTCTGAAGGTTTTAGGATCTCCCATTGAAGTATAAAATTGAGGTAGGTTCAACCAGCAGCAAATCACGTTCCGCATAGACTTTTGAACAGGAAATTTGTTTTTTATGAATTTGACCTATGATACACTGAATAGATTAAATTTTATACAGTATATACAAAGTGATAAAAGGTAATGGTTTTACCTTTCTAGAGAGTCAATCCAAGTTTGGCTTTGAAGGTGGCTCTTTTGATTTGAGATGCTTTGCCAAAATTTACAGCTGTGTGCATAAAGTGTGAAATTTTTATGTGTATGAAATTCATATAAAATGTGTGAATTTTTGTGTAAACATTTTCTGTTGATAGTAAGACAGGTTATTAATAAAATAAAACTCGTTCAAGTTGAATTTAATGAGTCTGCATATTTACTTATTTTAGCTTAAGCTACCTAACTGGAGCTATTTAATACTAGCATTCACCACTGAAAGTTGCATTCAAATAGCTCAACAGTTCTTCAAGGTCCTGAACAGTGACTAAACTAAAATTTTATTCTCTTTCTTATTAGTTCTTCTTTCAAGCTAAACAAAGATGATGGGCGTTTGATCACATACTTCAAGTTTTCCTTGATGTTAAGCATTCTAGAAGCACAGAACTACGGGTTGGTTCTAACTTTAAAGGGATTTTCCACACTAGTCAGACTTTAAAAAATCAGGTGATGTCAACTGCACGATTCTCTTCTTGGAAGAATTGGTAGATTTTACCACCAAAATGTCTTAACTTTGAAATAATTATACTCACTCCCAAAAACCGCTTCGTCAACACATAAAAATCCGACCCATTTTGTAAACAAAGGCAACTCTTAACTTTATGTAGTATAGGGGTGATAGACTTTCAGACGCAACAACTTTTAATTTCCTCCCTTGCATGAAATTACAAGTAGGTCAAGCCGATTGATTTCGTCCACCCCTTTGTTCAAGTTTAAAAAAATGCAGGTTAAAGCCAATCTAAAAGAAGCCAGATTAAACCCAAAGATTTTCAACCAAACTCAATTTTTCAATGGCTGTTAAGGCCAGGTCAAGTGAGTTTTTTTTCCTAACACACACAAATATACTCCAAGAAAACTTGTCGCCTGAAAAAATTAAAGAACTTGAAACTCACACTCAATTTAAAGACAATTTAAAAGGTTAGCAAATAACTGAAAATAAAACGAGAAGCTTTTAAAATACTTTTAAAGGGAATAGCATGAACAGGTTAATCGTATCAACAGAAATTATAAGTTAAACCAAGACTATTTCTGGCAAATATCAGTATTAAATTTGTTTACTGTCTTAATCATAAGTTTTAACCGTTACTTCTATAATTTTATTTCATCTTATTCAGAGTTTCATTGTCTTTTCTTATAATTTTATTTGCGCATGTTTTTACACCATTCACCTAATTTCATTATTCTCTTTGATTTGCAAGGAATTAAAAACAAAGGGCAAAAGAGTTTTCGTACTGAAACTTCAGCTTTTAGGGATGTGTGGATTAGTCCTAATGCAGTCCTAGTCTTTTAAGGTGAGCTGATGGTACCCTTAAATGATGTGGTCTACCTCTGAATGCTGGGAAGAATTTTAATATTGAACCTTAGCACAAAATTTTCTAGAATGCCAAAAAATTTGCTCATTGATAAATTGTATTGTATTAAATATGAACCAAATTAGGATAAATTAAATTTGATTGTTTTCTTGTGCATTTTGTAATATTTATTTTTATTTTCGAAAGTGGGTTTAGAGTACCGTGTTCAAGGATCTTAGTATTTTGAATGAAGGTACGGTAGATATTTTTCAATTAATGTTGATATAAATATTAAAATAATATAATAAGTATGGTGTATAAGCTGCTGCTCATTTGGATTATTTTACTGATGTTTAGTGATCTGCTTGCTAAAATGAGTGTAGACATATTGTCATGGGTAATTTTAATTTCAATTTATTAGATTTGTATAATCAGAACAGTCATTTCTGAAATTTCAGGATTTCAAGGTATTTTTATCCGCTGATTGACGTACCGACTAGAATAACTACACACAGGGTAAAACTGATTGATAATTTTTTTTTGTTATGTCAGTTAACCTTAGTGGGACTTTCGCTGATGTGATAGTTTACTCTGGCTTTGACCAACTTCCGTTAGTGGCTACTATTAATCGTCCCTTGAAATGGCCTGCCAAAAAGAGGATCGTAACTCGGCTTCTGAAAAAAGATAACCTTCAAAAATCCACAGAAGTAATAAGTATTATTGACTAGAGGCCTGTTTAGATGAAACACAATTTCCTTCACGGACTTTTGATAGGCTTAGGTAAACTATTCTGCCTATCTATGAGAGGAACATAAACATATCCTATGTAATTACCTTTACATATCCTTCACCTTTACATATTCGTATGTAAAGGTAATATGAAAGAAACATGGAATGCTTAAACCATAAAAATAGGAAAACTTCAGCCTAAAAACCTTAGAACTATCGAGATAATTGACCAGACGGAATTGAGAAATAGGATGTATGAAAGATATTTGGATGATCGAAACGACAAATAATATAAAATTAAAAAAGAAAACAGAGGAATCTAGTGAATAAGCTACGAAAAAAGACAGGCTCTGAATTTTGTATTTGCAAATTAGAGGTATGTGAAGCTAGTATGAAAGAAACATGGAATCCTGGGAGCCCGTATGGGGGGGGCAAGGGAGGGGCTCCTGCCCCCTAGTCCCTGGCTGAATGATGCTGCCTCATATTTTTATATTTTTGTTTCGAGATTTCTGTTATTACAGCATTTAAAGTGCCGATTAGACCAGGTAAGTCCCCCCTAAAGTTCAGTATATGGGTGTCCATGGATGGAATACATTTAAGTAGTTATAACTGTGATAACGAGAATTTAATTGTTAATAAGTTTGAAATTTATTTTTTCATGTTGGACCTAAACTGCAAGCTAATGTGTATGATAAGCAACAGGAAATGCAGTGCAACACTAATCGTGACGAAAGAGCCTAATCCTTAGAAATAACGTTTATGATGTGTACCAATGAAAAAAAAGAGCTGAATTGTTAAGTCTCTGAAATTGAATTCCCCTGGTGTTGATGGATTGTCTCTTCGAGGATATAGGTTACATATTAACCTGTCGGGCTTTTGCAGTTAATTCCTCTCTAGAAAAGGGCAAGTTCCCTGAACAGTTTATATTCACGAAAATCATATCTCTCCATAAGGGTCGTTGCAAAAGTGATATAAAAAACTGGAAACTAATCGATTTTGTTTCTTTTGTCAAAAATATTGAATAGTCCGACTATATAATATATCCACAAACGACTATATCATCTTCTTCAGACAAATGGCTTACTAAGTAAAACCAAATTTAGGTTTCGTAAGGGCCACTCGACAACTCACGCCTTACGGCATCTGGTAGATTGTGTTAGTAGTGGATATGATAACAGATATTTACCAATTTTAATTTTCATAGACACAGGAAAGGTATTTGATTTTGTAAATTCCAAGATTTTGCTGGATCAGCTTTTAATAATTTGGACTGCTCTATTGCAGTGTCTTGAAAGTTACCTTCATGGAAGACCCATACAGGTAATGTGGAATGGTGATGTTTCGTCCTCGTGCCAATTAAAATGTGGCATGTTACAGGGTTCCATTCTAGGTCTCTTGTTTTGCTTGTTATATGTCGACACCATGAGATTTTATATTCAAGATGTTAATAATACTGCTTTTGCTGATGACGCAGTTTTAACAATATGCTCGAAGTCTACCGAATAACTTGTCCAAAAATCTAATGCAGCAGCGTTGAGAAGGCCGAAAGTTTCTATAGATCTTATACTACTATGCATCAACGTGAATAAAACCTTCCTTGTGACCTTGTGCAGAGTAAGAGTATTGGTTTATGTTAGTGGTCTTATTATGGTATATAGGAAGGCTGTGTACCAAGTGAATTGCCTGTAATACTTATGGTTTTCATTGATTTTAATGTGTCTTGAAGGCACCCTAGTGATGCTATTTCATTCATAACTCCCAGAGGAGCAGGAATCATACGAATATTGCAGTATTTTCTGCCAAAGCGAAATCTACTAATGATATATCACTCAATTATTTACCCACATAACTCTTACGGCTCTCTAGTCAGGAGCTGTAACTTTTAGTGTAATTTCAAAAGAGTAAAAATCCTGCAAAACAAAATAGCTGGGATAATACGTAAGCACGTAAAAGAAGCGAAGGATACACGTGCTTGTCGAAGGTCTTTGATTTTGCTTAACGTCGGTGAACTTCGTGATTGTCAAGCTGCAGTTTTTTTCAAGTGTAAAAATAATCTAGTCCCAAGTATTTTCTTTGAGTTTTTAGTGTGCTAAATGTGATATTTATTAATATGAGACTAGACTTAGTAATAATTTGGTGATTCAGTACAGCAGCAGCATACGGTCCCAGTTTGAAACGGGAGAATTTAATACCGATGAGCTTCAGGGCAGCTGGACATCTTTTAGTTTTTAGAAAAAAATAAAATAGTATTTATTAAATGACAGGTAATTTAATTTCTGTTGGTAGGGAGTGGAGAGAGGACCAATTTGAAGGTTACTTTGCAAAGTTTGTTATGATTAAGAGTGATAGGGAGGAAAGTTGCAGGTAGATGGGATGATACCGAGGAAGAGTTGTGGGGTGGAATGGAAAAACAGAGGTTGGGTGATAGGGCTGTTGTTGTATTGGTGTGTTATAGGAATAATGTTGAAAGAGTCTGGTTTGGTGTTTGGCTCTTTTGTCCTTTTTATTCCTTTAGGTTATGTTTTATTAGTTATATTGTGTTAGAGTTGATGAGACTGGCTAGTACCTTATGCTTCAGGCTAGCAAAAACGTCACTTTTTTCAAGTGCAGCAATTGTATTTTGTAGAAATTAGTTATCTGATTCTGAATAAGAAAACCTAAGCCTTTCTTTTTCTAAGAAGTAACATCAGCCCTTCTAAAATATAAAATTCTCAGCTATTTATTACTAGAAGATACCTTCTTTACAATTTGACCATCCCTCTCTCCCTGCCGCGGAATTAGCTGATGCTTTTTCAACGCAGAATTCTCACCTGCGTCCTTAATATTGTTAGTCTTTGTGCTCGTTTCAAAATTTGTACCTTTAGCTTGATTCTTTTCAATTGTACAGCTACGATACGATAAAATAAATTTGTCCATATGTCACTCAGGTCAGCTCTCGACATGTGTAATAATCAACTAACAAATTTCAGTGTTATGGTGACCATAAATTGCAAGTGCTACGTGATATACTAAAAGTATAATATAGATCGTTCTAGGTTTCAACATCGTCTTTTTTTCGTTCTTTTTAATATGCCACATTTAAACTAGTAGAATCAATTCTTCAAAAATTTGGGCCATACAAAACTTAAATTTCTTGATAGTTTCAATATAAATCTTTAATAATATTACATTATTAACAAAACTTGTAACTCCTTGACTTTTTTTCCAACAACAGTTGATCTCATCTCTAGCCATCTTTCAGATACAATAATAGTCGCTTGTTCTTACAAACAAAAATTAGATATCTAATTAATCTCTGTTGCCATACTTCTCCATTGCTCTCAGAAAAACTGACATTCCATTACGAAGTAAGCTAGGCGACCTGAAAATTGATTTTTACTTAATATTTTAAATTGTCAAGTATAAAAAGAACCAAAATCTGAGTAAAGAAACGCCAACAATCATTCCTCGCATCTTCAATGTAGGATTGTGAGCGAAAGTAATAATGAAAACAAAAAAAAGGATATTCAAAGTAACAGCAAAAGCTAGAAACAATTCACAATTTCTGAACGTTTTAGGGCAAACAAGTATGTCTTTTAGTCTTTTCTCTTTCTTGATCTTGGTATTTAGACTATGAGAGTATAACTTATGATATGTAGTATTTGAGCTAAAAGAAGGTAATGATTTGTTGTCAGAATCTTGGTCAGTCTTCTGTAAAAATTTCAATAACCCTGCTTATTAGGAAGTAAAGATGTCTTTGTGGTTGGGAACAATGGATAAAGAGCCATGATATAGTTAATATAAATAGAACATTGTATAAGAAGGCTATAATAGGATATTTTTTAAATTTTAATTAATTTTTGAAAGAAGCGTAAGATACACCGTTTTTCCACAACATTTTGCCACAAAACCTACTTCGTATTAAAAAAAAAAAAAAAAAAAAAAAATCATGAGTGTAATAAAGAAACCCTTACTTTAAGTTTTTCATCAGGATTTAAAATTGAAAAGGCGATTAGATTATCATCAAGTTTTAAGCAATAAGCTTTTCAGAAACTACCATGTTTCATGTAGGCTAGGCTACGCATTTAGGATTTTTGCTCGTAAGATGAGGGGAGGGGCTTAAGCACAAAACTAGATTCAAAAATAGGGTGTTTTACGAAAGACCTACGAAATTATAAAAAATATAAGAATCTTAAGGTCTCGGGGGGGGGGGAGGTATTCTAGGTGAATACCCCCCGGCGAATACCCCCCGGAAAATATCCCCCCCTGGAAAATTACCCCCCGCGGAAAATACACCCCCATGGAAAATACCCCCCGCGGAAAATAACCCCCTCGAAAAATACCCCCCCCCCACAGAAAATACCCCCGGAAAATACCCCCCTCGAAAATACCCCCCATGGAAAATACCCCCCCCCCCCGGAAAATACACCCCCCGGAAAATACACCCCCCGGAAAATACACCCCCCGCAGAAAATAACCCTCCCCCCCCCCCAAAAAAAACGTGGAAAATAAGGCTTTCCAAATTTGAGAATTTTATTTGAGTTTATTTGTTTAATTTCCATAGGGAGAAGGAATTTTGGTTCTTGTGTATTATGCGCCACTCACTCAAGTTTACTCTGTCTAAAATTCGAGAACACACAGTTTTTTTTTGTTAGTTTCTACGTTACTTTAGAAATAAACTTGCGCTATAGATTTGCACATTAGGTGGGGGGGGGGGGGTAGGCGTAGTGGGTTTGCATGCAAAATGTATTTGGTGCAATTATTCTGCATATTAGATAGATAGACAAATAAGTGTATTTTAAAGCCAAATATACGGCCATGAACACAGTAAAATAACATAAATGAATATAGTTAATGAGGGGGGGGGGGTGTTTAACCCCCCCAAAAATGCCCTCCTCCACGAATAATACCCCTCTCCCTCCTTCGGAAAGACCCCCGCGGAAAATACCCTCCCCCTCTGTGGAAAATAAGGTTTCTAAATTTGAAACTTTTATTTGAGTTTTTTTTATAGTTTTGTTGAAAAGTGCTAAGTAACGGGAAAAAGGGGAATTTACACACCAGAAGTGTCTTAAAAACTTAGAAAAACAAAAAAAATCCATTTGTGTTGAAAAGGCTTCCATATGATTTTCTGAAACTTTTGGCAGTACCGGGGGCCAAATTAAAAAAAAAAAAAAAACGAAGAAGAAAAACAATTTAGGGAAACAGTCATCAAAATTAAGCTAAAACACATGACATCAAAAAGTTTAAGAAGGTGTGGCTATCCTTTGAAAGCAAAGCTTTTTTTGAGAAGCAACAAATTATAAATCGTTTAAGGTATTACGGACAAAAGCGATGCTAAATTCTACGAGTTTGTTTGTCTCATCTTCCAAGTGTAAAACTACCCTAAATCACCATTAACAAACCAATGAAACCCAAAACTAGAAGAAATTATAATAGATAGCCTAGTCAAACTCAAAACAAGCAAAAAGTAAAAGGAGTATGGCTGACAACACCCATGTCTTCTTCAGACCAGAAAATAATTTGCACTTTACTTAAAAAAAACGTGTATTGTCAGTTTTATATACATATTGTGATATCTATTCCTTATAGTCTTTACTTCTTTATTTGTTGAAGTCAAAAAAGTGAAAACATTTAAAATGTATTTTGTTTTCAGTAAAGTGCAAGTACTTTCTGGTCCTGAGGAAGTTTTGGGGTTGTCAGTCCTACTCATGCTAATTGTTGCTATTTTGAGTTTGAATGGATTATTTATTGTTATTTCTATTTAATTTGGGTTCTATCTATCTAATATGCAGAAATATTGTACCAATTACATTTTGCAGGCAGATCCGTTTTGCTAACCCCCCCCCTCCCCCAATGTGCAAATCTATAACGCAAATTTATTTCTAAAGTAACGAAGAAACTAACAAAAAAAACAGTACGGAAATTAAAAAAATAAAACTCAAATAAAAATCTCAAATTTGGAAAGCCTTAATTTCCACGGGGGGTATTTTTTTTTTTGGGGGGGGGTGTATTTTCCACGAGAGGGTATTTTTCCGCAGTGTACTTTCCGTGGGGTATTTTCCGCGGGGGGTATTTTCCGGGGGATATTTTCCGCGGGGGTATTTTCCGGGGGATATTTTCCGGAGGGGGGGTATTTTCCGCGGGGGTATTTTTCCGGGGGGTATTTTCCGGGGGTATTCTTCGGGGGGGGGGGGGGTAAGCGCCGGCTAACCTCGGGGGGAGAGGATTCCGAAGACTTCCGTCCGTTGTGCATGCGTCAGCACCACGGGCGTGCCGCGAATCAAGCATCTCGGAATTTATCACTTTTAGGGTATACAAAGACAAATATGAAATCAAAATGCATTTTCAAAAAGAAAATTTTGAATCCCAGTTATCATTGCTTTAATAATAAGTATTAAAAATAGAAGACGAGTTTGCAAAAATTTAGCCCTATTGGACCAGTCATGTCTCTTTTTCAAAGAAGTTATTTCTTTAAAGTTAGTCAGTCGTGTCCATCCACTGAAAAAAAATATTACATTTGATTGTGAAAGGGTATGTGACAGATTAGAAATACTTGCATGATTTTGGCTCGAACCTGTCAAATCTTTCTATTGTTTGGCTCGAAAATGATTCAAACCAATCTTTCTTTGAGCCTACCTCTCTATTGTTTAACATGATCAAAGCCAACCTTTCTTTTTTCCTTGCCTACCTTTCTATTGTTTGGCTCCAATATGATTCAAGCCAATCTTTCTTCGAGCCTACCTTTCTATTGTTTGGCTCGACCATGATTCAAACCAATCTTTCTTCGAGCCTACCTTTCTGTTGTTTGGTTCGAACATGATTCAAGCCAATCTTTTCTCGAGCCTACCTTTCAATTCTTTGGCTAGAACATGATTCAAGCCAATATTTCTTCGAGCCTACCTTTCTATCGTTTGGCTCAAACATGATTCAAACCAATCTTTCTTTGTGCCTACCTTTCTATTTTTTGGCTCGAACGTGATTCAAGCCAATCTTTCTTCGAGCCTACCTTTCTAGTGTTTGGCTCGAACATGATTCAAGCCAATCTTTCTGCGAGCCTACCTTTCTATTGTTTGGCTCGAACAATGATTCAAACCAATTTATCTTCGAGCCTACCTTTCTATTGTTTGGCTCGAACATGATTCAAGCCAATCTTTCTTCGAGCCTACCTTTCTGTGGTTTGGCTCGAACACGATTTAAGCCAATCTTTCTTCGAATCTACCTTTCTATTGTTTGGCTCGAATATCATTCAAGCCAACCTTTCTTCGAGCATACCTTTCTATTGCTTGGCTCAAACATGATTCAAGCCAATCTTTCTTCGAGCCTACCTTTATAATGTTTGGCTTGAGCTTGATTCACGCCAATCTTTCTTCGAGCCTACCTTTCTATTGTTTGGCTCGAACATGATTCAAACCAATCTTTCTTCGAGCCTACCTTCCTGTTGTTTGGCTCGAACATGATTCAAGCCAATCTTTTTTCGAGCCTAACTTTCAATTGTTTGGCTCAAACATGATTCAAGCCAATATTTCTTCAAGCCTACCTTTCTATTGTTTGGCTCAAACAGGATTCAAACCAATCTTTCTTTGAGCCTACCTTTCTATCGTTTGGCTCGAACATGATTCAAGCCAATATTTCTTCGAGCCTACCTTTCTATTGTTTGGCTCAAACATGATTCAAACCAATCTTTCTTTGAGCCTACCTTTCTATTGTTTGGCTCAAACATAATTCAAGCCAATATTTCTTCGAGCCTACATTTCTGTTGTTTGGCTCGAACATGATTCAAGCCAATCTTTCTTCGAGTCTACCTTTCTTTTGTTTGGCTCGAACATGATTCAAGCCAATCTTTCTTCGAGCCTACCTTTCTGTTGTTTGGCTAGAACTTGATTCAAGTCAATCTTTCTTCTAATCTTCCTTTCTATTTTCTGACTCGATCATGATTCAAGCCAACCTTTTTTCGAGCCTACCTTCCTCTTGATTGGCTCGAATATGATCATGTTTGGCTCGAACATGATTTTGGCTCAAACCTTTCTATTGAAATACAGTTGGCGAGGGTAGATGGTTGAAACTACGGATCAAATTTGATCGTCCACTTATATAGCTCCTCAAACAGGGCTCAACATGCCTACTTGTATGCTAAAGGATAGTGAGAGGTGGGTGGGTAATTATGAAGGAGCATGTGTCCCAAAATTGCTGTCCTAGTCACATAAAATGAAAATCTTTGCGTTTTTATGGTTCAAACATTATGATTTAAATACTTACATTTAAATTAAGACTTTATAGTGGAAAAGGAAAGAGGAGGAGTGGAGGAGCATGGGCTAACCTTATGTCTTCAAAAATATAGACTGAATGTTTTTGCCGGATATTTTTTTAAACAAGATTCAAGATTTCTAAACTTCTACTAAAATGTGGTTTAGATAGGGAGGAGTGGTCAAGGGGTCAAGAACCCTCCTTGTGCCTCCTGTTATACTGACTAAAAGTTCTTGTGTAATTTAAATTCCAACAAACTATCATATGCCTACACCATCATTAAAAATTTAACAGTGGAAAATTACAGCAAGGCTCTGTTCAAAATGAGGGGCAAAATTTTCAAAAGATGGTTATTTCCTATATTTCTGCTGAAAAGCTGTTATTGGGATATGACCATATGCAGCTTGGAAACAATTCGTTTTAACACCTAGTCCTGAATCGGTTGGCTTGTGCAATGAGGTAAAACGTCAATTCCTTTTGCACAAAAACAAATTTGCCAGCTTTCACCAGACTTAGACGTTGAGTCATCACTCAGTTTAATGCCACAAGAACAGATTTGTTGAGTCTAGCATATATAGTGACGAAATTTCATACAAAAAAGTATGTCATATACCCATCATAAAGGATTATTGATTAGCTTCAAAGAAAAAATCTATCAGCCTTGATTTAAATGTTGATTTTCTTGCCTTGGGCCTACTTTTTGACATTACTGCTAAGAAATGAGCTAAAGGAAAGTTTCAGTTTAATTTGCGATGATGGAGCGATTCAAGTTTAGGACGTCTCAGTTCCAAAAGCTGAAAATGAAGTAACATACTCAACCGAAATCACAAATAGAAATGTCTAGTAGAAGTATGCGGCAGTAATTTTGGAGCAATGGAAAAATGCTCTTCTTAAAATGTCTAAATTTCTCTGCTTATGATTACGAGGAAACATTTTGACGATGAGGCCGTGGAGTCCTAACATATTTTGATGCATTTTGACTTTCAATCGAACTTATATTTATAATTGGTACCTGCCTCCTTGCTTGCATACTCAATAGCAAACACGTGGTTTCTAGAAAGCTTGACGCAATAAATTCAGACGGTTTTGTTCGATGTAGAAAAAAAAATTCCTCTACAGCTCACACATCTTGGACTTTATATCAAAAATAAGGAAAAAACTATTTTTTTGGTTCCAGGCAATACGCAGATTTCAGCAATTCATCCTGGGTTCTACTAAGGTCTCAAACCTGAGGTAAGAATGGGAGAGGTCGGGCGTTTGCAGCTTTTTTGCAATAAACTGAAATCAGCAGCGTAGGAAAAAAGTGGGACAAAATGTTTTTCCACAACATAAATACTAAGTTGCGCTTATAATCGGATGAATTGGTATTTCATAGGATCTTGTCAGTATTCTTTGCGTGAATAGTAAATTTATTTCTGGCTAAATTTTTAATTGTCTTAATTCAGCTATTAAATAGAGTTTTTCTAGCCTTCATGTGAGTAGTGTCTTATATAAAAGCGCTGGACGAGATTATGGACGAGATGGTATAAAGTAACCTAAACCTCCCATATTATGGGCCTATAAAGCAATCATACACGTTTTGGAACTATGGTTGAGATTGTGTAATGCAACCAGACTGGTTTCTGAGGCCACACCCACTTTTTAGGGGCAATCAGAGAGAGAGAGCGGAGGCTACTCCATATACGATAACTTGATTAGTAATTGGATTCAAATAAAAGGGGTGATTTTCATTGTAGTTCATATTAGTAAGAGAATTGAATTTAGAGAATAGTTTATTTGAGACGATATTAGTAGAGAAAATGAGTGGAGCATTTACACTATTGGAGGTTGATGGTGGAGCAGGTAGCAGCAATGATAGAAGAGTACCAAACGTGGCTGTGGAATTAACACCAGGATGTAGACTAAGCGTTGAATGGGACGATATGTATGCTAGATACGTGATATCATTGAGCAAATTTAAAATGGAGGAGCAATTATGTTTTGCTGCGAAACTGAATATTGTGCATATAAATAGACTTCCGGCTGCATTAGATGCACTAATGAAATATGCGGATGAAAACAAATTGAATCAGTGAGTATTATTGTTGTAATTATGCTCAATGAAATTATTTTTAAAATCAACGATATTTCACTTTCTATAGTAGGCTAGCGTGTATTTTTTAGAGTAGAAAAAAGAATCCTGGTTGGCCTGAAGTGGATTGTAAGAGGGTAAGGACTCTAAAAAATGAATAGATTAGAGAAGGAGCAAATCATGGGGAATCTTGTGTTTATGGTAAAACTTTGATTCTAGATGATTATTTTCTAGAGCTGTCTATTCAAAGGAAGATATTTTCTCAGGGAATGCTTGTCGATATTCGGAAAACTGATTCTCCATCATTAGACTATTGCATGAAGCTTTTACGTCGTGGACCAACGGCATTTACACAATTTATTGACATATTAATTACGACACAGCAAAATGATTTTGTGAATATGCTTTTAAACACTAGCTTAGAAATTTAGGACTTTTTTTTCATGAGAAGGATGATGTTCAAGGATGATTTACTCCTCTCTCTCTATCCCACTCAATTTGTTGATAGTAGCTCAGTTTCATTTTGGCGGTGAGAGTGTCAACACATGAAAAAATGTTCCATACATGTCCACTATGCATGTATACACACACACACACACACACATATATATATATATATATATATATATATATATATATATATATATATATATATATATATATATATATATATATATATAACTTTTCTACTCTCTAGATTTCATCTTCTACTACATATAGGTACTTGTCGAGAACAACTAATGCAGGTGGATTATCTAAATTTACGGTATACTGATCCTGATGTGCTGCAATGTCAGGGTCACATTTTCTACAGTAGAGTGTAACTTCACTCTTATCATATCTCTTTGTATAGTCAATGATACTATTCTCATTCATTTTGTAGAATTCGCATGTTTCAATTTGTTTATTTGAAGCAATGTCATAAACAGTGTCATCAAGTGGCGAATCACATTCCTTCACAGCCAAATAAAAATCAGTGCGCTTATAATCAAAGTAGCCAGTGTCTTCACAACGATGACGTAGAACCCATATTCTTTTGTTACTCCAACAGTTGAATCGCTGACCTGGCTCCTCTTCCCAGAACAATCTAAAACTACGACGATACCAATCTCTTAGCAATAAACTAAAATTACGCATACGATTCTTTCCAATCATACCCGGATATGTATTCTCCCACTGATCACCTTTATCATAGTGGCAATTCAAACACAGGTGCCGTCTAGGATAAGAATCACACACTACTTCAAGACAGGAATTACAACCTTTAATTTGTACAGCATATCCTCTATGCAATTTACATTGGTTGCATGATCTACACTTTTCATCATATTCATCAATCATTGTACAATTCTCACATGATGACCAGCTGCCCAGTGTGTACATGCATAGTGGACATGTATGGAACATTTTTTCATGTGTTGACACTCTCACCGCCAAAATGAAACTGAACTACTATCAACAAATTCAGTGGGATAGAGAAAGATATAGAGGAGTAAATAATCCTTGAACACCGTCTTTCTCATGAAAAAGGTCTTAAATTTCTAAACTAGTGTTTAAAAGCATATCCAAAATATCGTTTTGCTGTGTCGTGATTAATATGTCAATAAATTGTGTAAATGCCGTTGGTCCACGACGTAAAAGATTCATGCAATAGTCTAATGATAGAGAATCAGTTTTCATTATATCGACAAGCATTCCCTGAAAAAAATCTTCCTTTGAATAGACAGCTCTAGAAAATCATCATCTAGAACCAAACGTTTTTCCATAAACACAAGATTCCCCATGATTCGCTCTTTCTCAAATCTATCCATTTTTAGAGTCGTAACACTAACACAACCAACTTAAGACTAACCAGGATTCTTTTTTCTACTCTAAAAAATATACGCTAGCCTACTAAAGAAAGAAAAATATATTCGATTTAGAAACAGTTTTATTGAGCATAATTACAACAATAATAATCACTGATTCAATTTGTTTTCATCAATATATTTCACTAGTACATCTAATGCAGCTTGAAGTCTATTAATATGCACAATGTTCAGTTTTGCAGCAAAAAAAAATTGCTCCTCCATTTTAAACTTGCTCAATGATATCACGTATCTACCATACATATCATCCATTTCAACGCTTAGTCTACATCCTCGTGTTATTTCCACAGCCACGTTTGGTACTCTTGTATCATTGCTGCTACCTGCTCCACCATCAAGGTCCAATAGAGTAAATTTTCCACTCATTTTCTATAATAATATCGTGTCAAAAAAACTATTATCTGAATTCAATTCTCCTAATAGTATGAACTACAATAAAAATCACTCCTTTTATTTGAATCCAATTACTAATAAAGTTACTATATATGGAGTATCCTCCGCTCTCTCTCTGATTGGCCCAAAAATGGGTGTTGCCTCTGAAACCAGTCTGGTTACATTACACAATTTCAACCATAGTTCCAAAACGTGTATGATCGTTTCATAGGCCCATAATATGGGAGGTTTTGGTCACTTTATACCACCTCGTCCATAATCTCGTCCAGCACCTTTATATAAGACACTACTCATGTACTTTTTTAAGGATTTTTGGTAGCTTTATTTTCCTTTGTCAGATTTCTGCCGTAGGACGCAATAATGGAAAGCTTCCTCCACAAGTTTGAAATCAGCACACCGAATAAGAATAGGCCACTTGTTTTTAACCAATAGGAAATGTAAATTTTGCTAAAAAATTTAAACCAGGGTAGAATAATTTTTAAAGTTTGTGCTTCTGCCACTTTGTAGATAGATTGAAAAATAAAGTGAGGTGTATTTAACACATTTTCAGTAGATGTAGAGATTCATATTTTTAAAATAGAATTAATTGTTCAACTTGGCACACATTCCATCTTACCTGAAATTTCGACTGTTCCAGTACCTACGTTCTTCAGCTTCTTCCTCTTCAAACTTATGTCTGTCCAGACCAATTAAACCAATTAATGGTAATATAATAGCAGATGCCACTAATACAAGCAACGTTATGAGTAATGAAAACTTAAGTGAATCTCTGTTGAATTTCATAACAAAGGTCCCGTCCGGAGCTAGGGCACCGAATCCAAAACGTGGAGTCTCTTTGAAATCATCAGCATATACCAAAGCAAATAAAAAAACGGTTCCAACTATCCCGTGCAGCATTGTTTGGAAAGTTAAGACAGCCTGCTAGAAAAGATCCTGCAATAAATACTACTAAACAACACTAAATATTACAATTAATCATTTTTTTTAGAATAAAAGTTTGGTGAAAAAAGCGAAGTACAAGGATATGATTCAATGGCTGAACTAGCCTATTACAGAATATTTTACAAGGATGCTCAAAGAATGGCAAAACGATTTTGGGTTTCTTCACGATTTAGTAATTTCCAGTATGTGTCCTTTTAACTCCTTATTTAAGAACATTTGGAGATAATTAAAAGTAATAATATAGCAGAATCTTACTCATCAAAGATCAAGTGGGATATAGTTTTTACTTAGCTAACATTAAATAAGTTTTCATTTAAAAAAAATATAAAATTGAAATTGCATGCATAGACATTTTAATTGGATGTGTGCAGTACACTAACATATCTATTAATGATTGACCAAATTCATTGGGGATAGATTTTACCCGTTTATGATCATGTTTTTTCTTTTTCTTTCTTATAAACCATTCATAAAAAATAAAATTTCTGTTTGTTTTCAACTTCATCGAGCCTTGATTTTTACTCTTACCAAAAACTTTCTATTTTATAAGAATTTATGTAGGCTACATGTGGTCTCAAAAAATATCCAAATTTATCCTTAAGTAAAATAAAAGTTACAAAGGAATGTGCAAAGAATACCACTCTTTAGAATCAAGCCTCTCTGCCCCTTAGTGAATCCTCAAGATTAATAAAAAACAAAAAGTTAGGCAAAAAATCATCTATAGCACAGTATTTTAGAGCCATTGGCTTGAATGCTGCTAAAAACTAAATGAATCCTATGTAGTACAGCTAATTGATGCTTCAGAAATTTTTTATTCAACGATCGATTGTGTAGATATATTTAAATAATGATAAAAAAACGGAGAGAAAAACAATTAAATTACGGACGATGGGTCTCCAGCAAAGTAACAATAAGGGACAGGAATTCAGAATTTTTTTTTTCCGCGATGGTGATCACGAAAAGGAGAAAATAAGTTCCTCAGAGGTTTACAAAATTTCCACGAATTTTCAAGAGAAAAGAAAATAATTGTCTACTGAAGTATAGGCCTACTAAAAGTATAAATAAGATGCAAAACAAAATCGTCCTGCCCCAGAAGTAAGCTTTTTACGGATTATTTAGCTTCAAACTCCAGACAACTTAGACTAAAAAATTACATGACGTTGACTAAGAAATTTCAGGTTAGATCCAAATAACTCGGACTTTTAAATAATATCCGAATTTTAAGACATTAAATTTTTTTAACGATTGTTATCCTTTTTTTTAATTTATCTAGTTTCGTTCATTGCAATACAGCACAGTTAGTGGCGCAAATAGTTTTTAATTCGTGTTAAGATGATGCATGAGGGCCAAACTTTTCCCGAAAAATTAGGAAATTATTGTGTGCTTTCAAATTATTGCGTGCAGTTAAGGTTTTATTTCAAGCGAAATGAATTCATATACATGCTGCAGCCTTCCATATGCATTCAGAAGCTAGGACGCTTTTCTAAAGGTTCCACATGGGTGTAACATAACATTAAATAATATAAAAAAAAAAATTTCAACTGGGAGTTTTTTTTAAAGTAATAAAACACTTTAGCATAAATAGCGAGCTATTGAAGAGGGGGAAGCCCCTTTCATGTAACAGAATAATTTCTGTTCATTTTAAGTTTTATGTTGCTCCATACCTCCAGATGAAAGAACCTAGTTGTTTCATTTAATTTCTGATCGTTTTTTGAACAATGCCGGGATATCCCTGATACTCCACATGGTATGGACACTGTCATGATTTTTTTTCTTTAATTTATTTCTTATGGGGCACCCCCCCCCCCCCCTTATATACCGAATAATTTCTGTTTGTTTTAAGTTTTAGTGTTGCTCTTTCTACCAATTGAATTTTTTTATTTTAATTTGTTACAGTTTTTCAAATAATGCCAGAAAATCCCCTCCCCCTGGTGTAAAATTTCTCCTGGAGAGTTCCCCCACAAACTTCCTTTCCGATGTTAGCTTTTATCGTGGAGAACCCACTCTCCCACCGTAAAATCTCACCCCTAAAACCCTAAAAAATCCCATTCCAAAATTTCAAAAATTTTTGCGGTTAGTGGTGATTTCTTGGCATAATAGGAAAACAGCATTTGTCAACAATTACCATAATCCTCCTTACCAAAGACAAGTTCTTCACATAATCATATAGAAGGCATAAAACCATGATTGAGATAACACCAGATAACGATACACCTGATACCACTTACAGCCCTCTCCCCAGGGACTAGGGAGGGTTATATTATCAACAAAAGCATAGTTCCTGGACCGCTGAACCTTGTAGAACATAATGGCTATCTCAAAATCTTGATCAGACGACTTTGAGGGGAGAAGGCTCGGGCGGAAGGGAGCTAGCTGCCCTCCAATCTTTTTGGTAACTTGGAAGGGGCACTAGTACTTTTAATTTCATTTGAAATGAGCCATCTGAAGATCACCTAAGACCATTAGTTTGATACGATCTGGGGAAAAAAAACCCAGAAAGAAATGCAAATAAACACCCATCTTTCATCTTTCTTCTGGCAAAAAACACAAAAAATTTATACTTTTGTAGATAGAAGCTTGAAACCTTTAAAGTAGAGTTTTCTGAAACGCTGAATTTGATTGTGTGATTTTCATTAAGGTTCCTTGACGTTTAAAGTGTGTATCCGCCCTTTTTTTGAAAATCAGGCACATTTTCTCAGGCTCGTATCTTTTGATGGGTGACACTAAAGTTAATGGATCTTATATCATTGGAACCAACATAATAAATCAATTCCTTTGATGTATTTATTGTTGCTTTTAGAGTTTCGGTTACTATTGAGCCATGTCGCTTCTTACTTAAGGTTCGCTACCCCGAACCGTTTAGTTCTATCTCAAATTGTCGCCTAATAGTTTCTTAAGCATGTTTGGGAAAATGGTTAAAAATCTGGCTAAGATTTGATTTCTTTTGCTATTAAATACAAATTGGCCTTTTTGAATGAAAGTAAAGAGTAAAAAAACTTAAAACAAACATAAATTGATCCAAAAGTGAAGGGTGAACCCTCTCATATCCCCCTGCTATTTAAGCCAAGTCTTACAGTGCTTTCAAAATACCTAATATTCCAATTCAACAACCCTTGTGCATGAGCAGTCGTTCTTAAAGAATCAGAATGAAAAGCACAGCTTTAGCGTATTGATCAGGGAGTTGAGGAGGGATTAGTGAATTTTTGGGTGGCACTTAATATCCCATTCATCTCCACATTTTCTGCCAGTAAGTATGCGAATGTAATCATTTGTGTTACATAGAAAACGGTTGTTTACAAGACGAGGGCCGTTATCATCCTGCTGCTTTAAAATTACAAACACAGTCCAAAATTTTCCCAAGAATCAAGGGGATTAGAAATCAATCTCTACCCTCCCCCCCACCATGCCACAAATATCCTCCTCTATTCGTCCTAGCGCTCACAAAGAGTTCAGAAATTAGGAGCCTTTTGAGGTTCAAGCATACCCCCCCCCCCACAGAGACCCATCTGCTCTCCTCCAGTATAGCTGACACAATTATACACTACTAGACACAGGTTTATCAGATATAAAATGAATCAACTTCGTTAAATGAATCTTTTCAATGAACGTCTATGTTAACCGTTCATTTTCTATTGACTACTCGCATCATTAGGGACGAATACGCTTAGACCCCGGCGCCGCGCCGGTGGATCGACCGAACGCCGCCAACGAGAGGCCCGGCTAGCCGCTAACATAGGCTCGCAACGCTACCAGCACGCTGCAGGCACGCCGCTACTGGCAGAGGCGGCGGAGTTTGGTTAACTTTAGAGAATTTTTGCGGCCATTGTTTATTTTGTCAACTGTAAAGTTGAACCTTTTCCTTCTCGTGGGGTTTAGTATTTCGATTTTCCTGATTAGAAATCAAGCAGAGCTTGCACTATCCCCGAATTCTCGGGTAATTCCCCGAAAATCTATGCGTCACCCCGAAAAAAAATTTGGATCCCCGAATCCCCGAAAATCACCCAATCACGGTGCCACCCCTAGTGATTTATCACCAGTGACTGTCCCTGCCAAATATTACTTTGTATACCATAATTCTTCACTGCTCTCTTGTTCATTAATTTTCGTCTCTTTTGTTACTTTGCATAAAAACCAGACAGATGCATTATGCTATTGCAAATATTGCAATATACACAGTTCTTCATATGTTGACAAAAAAAAGTATCGTCTTTATGAAATGAGTTTAAATCAATTTCGAATGCAGTTTCCCAATCGCTATTTCTTACATCTTTCGTAGTCAAGAATTTTATTTTCAAGTTGAGTAGAATTATAGAACGCTTTCACTACTATACAGCTTCAGCCTTTTGTTGGATTTTGAAATTGACAGCTGACAGATTGTTTCTGCAGCTGAATTGTAGCCTAAGTTTGCAGATTTTTTTTTTGGCTGTTTTTATGTAATATTTTCTTAGTTTTTAATACTAAATTATTTAACCTCTGATAGAAAATAAAATCTTATTTCTGGACCATTTTTACGCCCCCCCCCCCCACCCAAAAAAAACAGCCTTCGGTTGAGACAAAATTTAGCTATAGACTAAGCTGTGTACAAGGTTGGGGAATTAAAGATTGAATCGGAAGTTACCCCAAAAAAATGATTCATAAATAAATTGTAAATTATTGCCTATAGGGGAGGGGGATAGGGGGCTATAATTTTTAAATCATAATAACTCACTTTTTTTTATTGAAAGCAGGGATACAGAAAAGATAATTATTTTTTCATTTAAAGTGGAAACAAAAAAAAATGATATCGAAGTCCTTGAGAAACCATTGAAATATTTTGATAGACCCAGAGCCTCCTGTTGAGACATGTTCATTGTCTTGGCTATTTTGCGATCTCTCATAGGCTACTGGCCTTATTTGGCTTTTGTGTGTGCTCCCTTTTAATTCGATTCTTTGGATCTTATGGAATGCCATGGCGGATCTATCACTCAGTTTTCCAAGAATTTGAGGTATATCTTAATAATTTTGACATTTTTTTTGTTGTCATTGTACCACTTTACTCATACCCTCAATTTTTTTTTCAAGGAACACTAAGCTGTTTAACGTTATTTTGCGTGTTTGTTTGAAGCATATAGTGACCTTGTTAATTATTCAGTAAATTATTTTTCTAATGAAAGCTGAGACGATATCCTATCAAGGTGGTATCCAGAGGGGTGGGGGTAGGGAGTTATTATATTTAAATGCTAATAGCTCGAAATTTTATTTATTGAAAGAAGGGATCCCAAAAAGTTCATTCTATTTTAATTTAAAGCAGAGACGGCATCCTATCAAGGTGGTATCCAAAGGGGGGAGGGGTAGTGAGCTATCATATTTAAATGATAATACCTTGATTTTTTTTGAAAGCAGGGGTGCCAATAAGTTAATTATTTTTTTTTACTTAAAGCAGAGACGGTATCCTATCAAGATGGTATCCAGAGGGGGGGATAGGGAGTTATTACATTTAAGTGATAGTACCTTGAATTTTTTATTGGAAGCAGGAATGACAAAAATCTGAAAAGTTGACAAAAATTAACAAGATTTTCGTGAGTTATACTTGATACAGCACTTGCATGGTTTTATCGTCCAAAGGGATAGGGACATATGCGTCCAATCCGGTTTTTTTTCCTATTGATGAAATGGGTTTACTTTGAAAACATTCATACATATGTACCAGGCAGATTCACACTAAAACGAATTAGTGTGACGAAAGCGATATCGACATCCCCACCTAACGTTGCGCTCGAGTAACAATGGCGCCTTTGGTCCAGTACCCAAGTTACACTAAAAGGCCAGGTCATAATAAAAGCTTTCAATTTAGGAGGTTCAAGAGGAGTCTTTGACAGTCTTATGACCTCAGGGTACTAGATGTTGCAAAATTCCTACGAGTCTACAGTGGTTTAGAAAATTCGATCACCCCATAAATGATTATCAAAAATATGCACAAATGGAATATTTGGAATATTATAACATTTTTTTCAAAGCTTTGAAGAAAAGCAATAAAGTCTAAATACCCCTAACTAGGCTTGAAAGCTATTTTAAAAAGAAACTCTTTGGAGATTTCCATGGAAATGACCATAGCAGAAGCTTTGGGCCTGGGTGGGGATCAAAGAGGTGTCTAAGTATTTTGACCACAGGTGACTTATTGTTGCGACTTTCTTAAATTTCGTAATTCTTGTGAGCATTTGGAAATCAAAGCTTAAACTCAATAGTAGAACCCCCTTATTGAATACGGTACGAACACCGTGCTGTCATCTACAATTTAGTCTAACTCTGTACGAACACCATATATGGGCATAGAGTCCCTAGGGAGAACACCTGTGCTGTCAGTCGTGACGGGGGCACCATATATGGGCATGGAATCCCCAGGGAGAACACGTTTCCGAGAAATTGATTGCGTAACCTAGCCTTACCTCATGAGCTCGTGACGGGGCACCATATATGGGCATAGAGTCCCTAGGGGAAATGGTTTTTCTCACTGAGAATGAAAAAACAGGATTTTTCTCACTTGAAAAAACAGGATTTTTCTTACATTTATGGATGTTTCATGGACGGTTATGAGTGATGGTCAATTTATTTGTCGTTTTATTGGATTTAAACCGCAATTTAAGTCTGTTTTTATGGTTTTTCTCAGTGAGAATGAAAAAACAGAAATTTTCTCACTTTGATGGATGTTTCTTGGACGGTTATGAATATTAGTTAATTTGTTTCTTGTTTTTCATGGGTTTCAACAGCTATTTATGTCAGTTTTATGGTTTTGTCAGTGAGAATGAAAAAACAGGATTTTTCTCACTTTGATGTACTTCCAAGGAGAATTGTCTCCGGGCGAAGTTTATTAAAGTCTTTGGAGTTTGCCCAGGAGAATTGTTTCCGGGTGAAGTTTATTAATGTCTTTGGTGTTCGTCCAGGAGAATTGTTTCTGGGCGAAGTTTTTTAATGTCTGACGGGTGATGTCAAGGTTGATTGATTTGTCACGAAAGGGGAATTAATTTGTTGTTTCTAAGGAGAATTATTGATTCACGAAAGGGGAATTAATTTGTTGTTTCTATGGAAAATTATTGAGTCACGAAAGGGGAATTAATTTGTTGTTTCTAAGGGCAATTATTGATTCAAGAAAGGGGAATTAATTTGTTGTTTCTAAGGGGAATTATTGATTCACGAAAGGGGAATTAATTTGTTGTTTCTAAGGGGAATTATTGATTCAAGAAAGGGGAATTATTTCGGCGAAACAGTTAGAGACATTTTAAAAGATGATTTTAGAAGAAGTTTTAGAAGAGGATTTGAGGGTGAAACTCTGTGGTCGTTATAATACACAAGTTGTATTTGAACAGTGTTGTGAGGTCCTCTACCCCAACCCCAAAGGGCCCCGATCCCCCTACCCCAACCCCGAGGGAACCCCCCGGCCCCCAAAGGTCCTCCGGGCCCCCCGCACCCCCAAAGCCCCACCGAGGCCTTCAATTCCCCCTTGCTTATTGAATTTTTTAAGTTTTTTCGGACTGAATTTTTTAGACTTAGAAATTATCCAACATTTTTCGGGTTTTTTCTTAAACCCATTGGCATAGAGTTTTAGCCTAGAGCCTTAGCTAAGTTTTATTTAGAGCTGAAGCTTACTTTAGTTTTAGTTAAAAGTTTAGAGTTTTAGCTTAGAGTCTTAGCTTAGATTTTTAGTTAGAGTTGAAGTTTAGTTTAGTTATAGTTAAGAATTTAGAGTTTATCTTAATATTCATATGTTATAGTTTTATTTAAATTTCTAGTTTAGTTTAGTTTCATTTCATAATTTATGGTTTTTAGATTAGATTCTTAGATTAGATTTTTTGCTCAAGTTCTAGTTTAGTTTAGTTTTAGACAAGAGTTGAGAGTTCTAACTTAGATTCTTAGCTTAGAGTTTTTGTTAGTTTTGAAGTTTATTTTAGTTATAGTTAAGAGTTTAGAGTTTTAGCTAAGATTATTAGCTTAGAGTTTTTTTTATAGTTCTAGTTTAGTTTAGTTATAGGTAAGAGTTTAAAGTTTTACCTTAGAGACTTAGCTTAGAGTTTTAGTTTGGTTTAGTTTTAGTTAAGAGTTTAGAGTTTTTTAGCTTAGAATCTTAGCTTAGAGTTTTTGTTAAAGTTCTAGTTTAGGTTAGTTTTAGTTAAGAGTTTAGAGTTTTTAGCTTTGAGTCTTAGCTTAGAGTTTTATTTAGAGTTCTAGTTTAGTTTAGTTACAGTTAAGAATTTATAGTTTTAGCTTAGAGTCATAGCTTAGAGTTTTACTTAAAGTTGTAGTTTGGTTAAGTTTTAGTTAAGAGTTTCGAGTTTTAGCTTAGAGTCTTAGCTTAGAGTTTTTGTTAGAGTTCTATTTTAGTTTAGTTTTAGTTAAGAGTTTAGATATTTACCTTAGAGTCTTAGCTTAGAGTTTTAGTTAGAGTTGAAGTTTAGTTTAGTTACAGTTAAGAACTTAGAGTTTTATCTTAGAGTCATAGCTTAGAGTTTTAATTAAAGTTTTAGTTTGGTTTAGTTTTAGTTAATAGTTTAGAGTTTTAGCTTAGAGTCTTAGCTTAGAGTTTTTTCTAGAGTTCTAGTTTAGTTTAATTTTAGTTAAGAGTTTGATTTTTTACCTTTGAGTTTCAGTTAGAGTTCTAGTTTAGTTTACTTTTATTTAAGCGTTTGGTGTTTTACTATAGAGTCTTAGCTTAGAGTTTTAGTTACAGTTCTAGTTTAGTTTTAGTTAACATTTTAGAATTTTACCCTAGAGTCTTAGCTTACAGTGTTAGTTAGAATTCTAGTTTAGTCTATTTTTATTTATGCGCTTAGAGTTTTTAGCTTAGATTCTTAGGATATAGTTTTTGTTGTAGTTATAGTTTAGTTTAGTTTTATTTAAGAGTTTCGAGTTTTGGCTTAGACTCTTAGCTTAGAGTTTTTGTTAAAGTTGAAGTTTAGCTTAGTAATAGTTAAGAGTTTAGAGTTTTAGCTTAGAGTCTTAGCTTAGAGTTTTTGTTAGAGTTCTAGTTTAGTTTAGATATAATTAAGAGTTTAGAGTTTTACCTTATAGACTTAGCTTAGAGTTTTAGTTTTGTTTAGTTTTAGTTAAGAGTTTACAGTTTTTTTAGCGTAGAGTCTTAGCTTAGAGTTTTTGTTAGAGTTCTAGTTTAGTTTAGTTTTAGTTAAGAGTTTGGTGTTTTACCTTAGAGTCTTAGCTTAGAGTTTTAGTTAGAGTTCTAATTTAGTTTAGTTTTAGTTAAGAGTTTAGAATTTTAGCTTAGAGTCTTAGCTTAGAGTTTTTGTTAGAGTTCTAGTTTAGTTTTAGTTAAGAGTTTAGATTTTTTATCTTAGAGTCATAGCTTAGAGTTTTTGTTGAAGTTCTAGTTTAGTTTAGTTTTAGTTAAGAGTTTAGAGTATTACCATAGAGTCTTAACTTAGAATTTTAGTTAGAGTTGAAGTTTAGTTTAGTTACAGTTAAGAATTTAGAGTTTAAGCTTAGAGTCATAGCTTAGAGTTTTACTTAAAGTTGTAGTTTAGTTAAGTTTTAGTTAAGAGTTTCGAGTTTTAGCTTAGAGTCTTACCTAAGAGTTTTTGTTAGAGTTCTAGTTTAGTTTAGTTTTAGTTAAGTGTTTCGAGCTTTACATTAGAGTCTTAGCTTAGATTTTTAGCTAGAGTTATAGTTTAGTTTAGTTATAATTAAGAATATTGAGTTTTAGCTTATAGTCAGAGCTTAGAGTTTTAGTTAAAGCTACAGTTTAGTAAAATAATAGTTAATAGTTCATAGTTTTAAATTACAGTCATAGATTATAGTTTTAGTAAGAGTTCTAGTTCAGTTTAGTTTTAGTTAAGAGTTTAGAATTTTACCTTAGAGTCTTAGCTTATAGTTTGTGTTAGAGTTCTAGTTTAGTTTAGTTATAGTTAAGAGTCTCGAGTTTTTAGCTTAGAGTCTTAGCTTAGAGTTTCTGTTAGAGTTCTAGTTTAGTTTAGTTCTAGTTAAGAGTTTAGAGTTTTAGCTTAGAGTCTTAGCTTCTAGTTTGTGTTAGAGTTCTAGTTTAGTTTAGTAATAGTTAAGAGTTTAGAGTTTTAGCTTAGAGTCTTAGCTTAGAGTTTTTGTTAGAGTTCTAGTTTAGTTTAGTTATAGTTAAAAGTTTGGTGTTTTACATTAGAGACTTAGATTAGAGTTTTAGATTAGTTTAGTTTTAGTTAAGAGTTTAGAGTTTTATCTTAGAGTATTAGCTTAGAGTTTTTTTTAGAGTTCTATTTTAGTTTATTTTTATTTTATAGTTTATAGTTTTTATCTTAGAGTCTTAGCTTAGAGTTTTTGTTAGAGTTCTAGTTTAGTTTAGTTATATTTAAGAGTTTAGAGTTTTATCTTAGAATCTTATCTTATAGTTTGTGTTTGAGTTATAGTTTATTTTAGTTATAGTTAAGAACTTAGAGTTTTAACTTAGAGTCTTATCTTAGAGTTTTTTTTATAGTTCTAGTTTAGTTTAGTTATAGTTAAGAGTTTGTAATTTTACCTTAGAGACTTAGCTTAGAGTTTTAGTTTAGTTTAATTTTACTTAAGAGTTTATAGTCTTAGCTTAGAGTCTCTGCTTAGAGTTTTTGTTAGAGTTCTAGTTTAGTTTGGTTTTAGTTACGAGTTTACTGTTTTTAGCTTAGAGTCTTAGTTTAGAGTTTTTGTTGAAGTTCTAGTTTAGTTTAGTTTTAGTTTAGAGTTTTAGCTTAGACTTACAGTTTTAATTAGAGTTCTAGTTTAGTTTAGTTATAGTTAAGAGTTTAGAGTTTTTAGCTTATAGTCTTAGCTTAGTTTTATTTAAAGTTCTAGTTTAGTTTAGTTTTAGTTAAGAGTTTAGAGTTTTACCATAGAGTCTTAGCTTAGAGTTTTAGTTAGAGTTAAAGTTTAGTTTAGTTACAGTTAAGAATTTAGAGTTTTAGCTTAAGGTCATAGCTTAGAGTTTTACTTAAAGTTATAGTTTGGTTAAGTTTTAGTTAAGAGTTTAGAGTTTTAGCTGAGTATTAGCTTAGAGTTTTTGTTAGAGTTCTAGTTTAGTTTAGTTTGAGTTCAGAGTTTAGAGTTTTAGCTTAGAGACTTAGCTTAGAGTTTTAGTTAGAGTTCTAGTTTAGTTTAGTTTTAGTTAAGAGTTTGATGTTTTACCTTAGAGTTTTTGTTAGTGTTACGGCTTATTTGTATTGAGGGTTTGAGGTTGGAAGTCGATCTTTCCCTTCCAGAAAAATCTCTAGTTCAGTTTACTTTTAGTCAAGAATACGGAGTTTTACATTAGATACTTAGCTTAGGGTTTTTGATTTAGCTCATGTTCAGTTTAGGGTTATATCATAGTTTGTAATTTCAGATTATATAATTGTCATATATATTTTTTTAGATCTCTAGTTTAGTTTAGTTTTATTTAATAGTTTATAGTTTTTAGCTTATAGTCTTAGATTAGAGTTTTTTTTGAAGTTCTAGTTTAGTTTAGTTTTATTTAAGAGTTTATAGTTTTATCTTATAGTAATGTATTATATTTTCAGTTAGAGTTTTATTTTATTTTAGTAATATTTAATTTCTTAGATTATTATCTTAGAGTCTTATCTTAGAGTTTTTGTTAGAGTTCTAGTTTAGTTTACATATAGTTAAGAGTTTTGATTTTTACCTTAGAGACTTTGATTAGAGTTTTAGTTTAGTTTAGTTTTAGTTAAGAGTTTATAGTTTTTTAGCTTAGAGTCTTAGCTTAGAGTTTTTGTTAGAGTTCTAGTTTAGTTTTAGTTAAGAGTTTGGTGTTTTACCTTAGAGTCATAGCTTAGAGTTTTAGTTAGGGTTCTAGTTTAGTTTAGTTTTAGTTAAGAGTTTAGAATTTTATCTTAGAGTCTTAGCTTAGAATTTTTGTTGAAGTTCTAGTTTAGTTTAGTTTAGTTTTAGTTAAGAGTTTCCAGTTTAAGCTAAGAGTTATAGCTTAGAGTTTTTGTTAGTGTTTTAATTTAGTTTAGTTTTAGTTAAGAGTTTAGAGTTTTGGCTTAGAGTCTTAGCTTAGAGTTATAGTTAGAGTTGAAGTTTAGTTTAGTTAGAGTTAAGAATTTAGAGTTTTTAGCTTAGAGTCATAGTTTAGAGTTTTTGTTAGAGTTCTAGTTTAGTTTAGTTAAGAGTTTAGAGTTTTATCATAGAGTCATAGCTTAGAAATTTTGTTGAAGTTGAAGTTTAGTTTAGTCATAGTTAAGAATGACTAAACCATGTACAAAGTCGACATGGGGGGACCTAACCTAACCATACTCGCCGGAAAATCCCCCCATGTGGACTTTGTACCAGTTAGATTAGGTTAGCTCATCATGAGCGCTCATGATAAGCTAACCTAATCTAACCTAACCTAATCATGGATAATCCTAACCTCTAACCTAACCTAATCTAACCTAACCTATGGTGTTGGTATTTCTATGCAATATTGTGTACTTTTGTGATTATGTTAGTTTAGACTAAACTTCAACTCTAACTAAATCTCTAAGCTAAGATTCTAGGCTAAACCTCTAAGCTATAACTCTTAACTAGAGCTAAACTAAACAATAACTCTAACTAAAACTCTAAGCTAAGACTAAGCTAAAACTATAAACCATTAACTCAGACTAAACTAAACGAAACTGCAACCCTAACTAAAACTACGATCTAATAATTTTAGTTAAAACCCTAAAATCTTAAATAAAACTAAACTAAACTAGAACTCTAAATAAAACTTTAATCTAAGACTTTAAGGTAAAGATATAAAATATTAACTAAAACTAAACTAAGCTATAACTCTAACTAAAACTATAAGATAAGACTCCAAGCTAAAACTCTAAACACTTAACTATAACTAAACTAAACTTCAACTCTAATTAAAACTCTAAGCTAAGACTCTAAGGTAGAACTCTAAACTCTTAACTTAACTAAACTAAACTAGAACTTAAAAAAAAACTATAATATAATAATATATGATAAAAATATAAACTAGTAAATAAAAATAGACTATACTAGAACTCTATTTAAATCTCTGAGCTAAGACTATAAGGTAAAAACTCTAAATTATTAACTATGACTAAACTACACTTCCACTTCAACAAAAACTCTAAGCTATGACTCTATGATAAAACTCTAAACTCTAAACTAAACTAAACTAGAACTCTAAAAAAAACTCTAAACTATTACTCTAAGCTAAAAACTCTAAATTCTTAACTATAACTAAACTAAACTTCAACTCTAACTATAACTCTAATCTAATGCTCTAAGCTAAAACTATAAACTCTTAACTGAAAAAAAACTAAATTAAAACACTAACAAAAACTCTAAGTTAAGACTCTAAGATAAAACTCTAAACTCTAAACTAAAACTAAGCTAAACTATAGCTTCAAAAAAAACTCTAAGCTAAGACTCTAAGCTAAAAATACTAAACTCTTAACTAAAACTAAACTAAACTAGAACTCTAGCAAAAACTCTAAGCTGAGACTCCAAGCTAAAACTCTAAACTCTTAAGTAAAACTAAACTAAACTAAAACTCTAAGCTAAGTCTCTACGGTAAAACTCCAAACTCTTAACTATAACTAAGATAAACTAGAACTCTAACAAAAGCTCTAAGCTAAGACTCTAAGCTAAAACTCTAAACTCTTAACTAAAACTAAACTAAAATATAACTCTAAAAAAAAATCTAATATACGACTATAATATAAAAATATAAAATCTTAACTAAAACTAAAATAAACTATAAATATAAAAAAAAATATAAGCTAAGAATCTAATATAAAACTCTAAACTATTAACTAAAAATAAACTATAACTCTAATTAAAACTCTAAGTCTAAGCTAAAACTCTACACTAAACTAGAACTTCAAAAAAAAACTCTAAACTAAGACTCTAAGCTAAAAATACTAAACTCTTAACTAAAACTAGACTAAACTAGAACTCTAGAAAAAACTCTAAGCTGAGACTCCAAGCTAAAACTCTAAACTATTAAGTAAAACTAAACTAAACTAAAACTCTAAGATAAGTCTCTAAGGTAAAACTCCAAACTCTTAACTATAGCTAAACTAAACTAGAACTCTAACAAAAACTCTAAGCTAAGACTCTTAGCTAAAACTATAAACTCTTAACTAAAACAAAACTAAACTAGAATTCTAACAAAAACTCTAAGCTAAGAATCTGTGATAAAACTCTACACTCCTGACTAAAACTAAAATAAACTAGAACTATACAAAAGACTCTAAGCTAAGACTCTAAGCTAAAACTATAAACTATTAACTAAAACTAAACTAGAACTCTAACTAAAACTCTTATTCTAAGATAAAACTTTAAACTAAACTAGAACTTCAAAAAAAAACTCTAAACTAAGACTCTAATCTAAAACATCTAAACTCTTAACTAAAACTAAACTAAACTAGAACTCTAACAAAAACTCTAAGCTGAGACTCTAAGCTAAAACTCTAATCTCTTAACTAGAACTAAACTAAACTAAAACTCTAATCTAAAGTCTCTAAGGTAAAACACCAAACTCTTAACTATAACTAAACTAAACTAGAACTCTAACAAAAACTCTAAGCTAAGACTCTAAGCTAAAACTCTAAACTCTTAACTATTACTAAACTAAACTAGAACTCTAACACAAACTATAAGCTAAGACTCTAAGCTAAAACTCTAAACTCTTAACTAGAACTAAACTAAACTAGAACTCTAACAGAAACTCTAAGCTAAGACTCTAAGCTAAAAACTCGAGACTCTTAACTATAACTAAACTAAACTAGAACTCTAACACAAACTATAAGCTAAGACTCTAAGCTAAAACTCTAAACTCTTAACTAAAACTAAAATGAACTAGAACTCAAACTAAAACTCTAAGCTATGACTCTAAGGTAAAACTCTAAACTCTTAACTATAACTTTACTAAACTATAACTTTAACTAAAACTCTAAGCTATGACTCTAAGCTAAAACTCTAAATTCTTAACTATAACTAAACTAAACTAGAACTTTAACAAAAACTCTAAGCTAAGACTCTAAGGTAAAACTCTAAACTCTTAACTAAAACTAAACTAAACTAGAACTCTAAGAAAAACTCTAAGCTAAGACTCTAAGCTAAAACTCTAAACTCTTAACTAAAACTAAACTAAACTATAACTCTAACAAAAACTCTAAGCTAAGACTCTAATCTAAAACTCTAAACTCTTAACTAAAACTAAACTAGAACTCTAATTAAAAATCTTAGTCTAAGATAAAAATCTAAACTAAACTAGAACTTCAACAAAAAATTCTAAACTAAGACTCTAAGCTAAAACCTCTAAACTATTAACTAAAACTAAACTAAACTAGAACTCTAAAAAAAACTCTAAGATAAGACTCTAAGCTAAAACTCTAATCTCTTAACTAGAACTAAACTAAACTAAAACTCTAATCTAAAGTCTCTAATGTAAAACACCAAACTCTTAACTATAACTAAACTAAACTAGAACTCTAAAAAAAACTCTAAGCTAAGACTCTAAGCTAAAACTCTAAACTCTTAACTATTACTAAACTAAACTAGAACTCTAGCACAAACTATAAGCTAAGACTCTAAGCTAAAACTCTAAACTCTTAACTAGAACTAAACTAAACTAGAACTCTAACAGAAACTCTAAGCTAAGACTCTAATCTAAAAACTCGATACTCTTAACTATAAATAAACTAAACTAGAACTCTAACACAAACTATAAGCTAAGACTCTAAGCTAAAACTCTAAACTCTTAACTAAAACTAAACTGAACTAGAACTCAAACTAAAACTCTAAGCTATGACTCTAAGGTAAAACTCTAAACTCTTAACTATGACTTTACTAAACTTTAACTCTAACTAAAACTATGAGCTATGACTATAACCTAAAAGTCTAAATTATTAACTATAACTAAACTAAACTAGAACTCTAACTAAAACTCTAAGCTAAGACTCTAAGGTAAAACTCTAAACTCTTAACTAAAACTAAACTAAACTAGAACTCTAAGAAAAACTCTAAGCTAAGACTCTACGCTAAAACTCGAAACTCTTAACTAAAACTTAGCTAAACTACAACTTTAAGTAAAACTCTAAGCTATGACTCTAAGCTAAAACTCTAAATTCTTAACTGTAACTAAACTACACTTCAACTCTAACTAAAACTCTAAGTTAAGACTCTAAGCTAAAAAACTCTAAACTCTTAACTAAAACTAAACTAAACTAAAACTCTAAGCTAAGTCTCTAAGGTAAAACTCCAAACTCTTAACAAAAAATCTAAGCTAAGACTCTAAGCTAAAACTCTAAACTCTTAACTATTACTAAACTAAACTTCAACTTTAACAAAAACTCTAAGCTAAGACTCTAAGCTAAAACTATAAACTCTTAAATAAAACTAAACTAAACTAGAACTTCAACAAAAAATCTAAGCTAAGACTCTAAGCTAAAAACTCTAAACTCTTAACTAAAACTAAACTAAACTACAACTCTAACAAAAACTCTAATCTAAGAATATAAGTTAAAATTCTAAACTCTTAACTAAAAATAAACTAAACTAGAACTCTAACTAAAACTCTAATCTATGACTCTAAGGTAAAACACCAAACTCTTAACTAAAACTAAACTAAACTAGAACTCTAATAAAAACTCTAATCTAAGACTCTAAGCTAAGAAACTCTAAACTCTTAACTAAAACGAAACTAAACTAAAACTTTAAGCTAAGTCTCTAAGGTAAAACTCCAAACTCTTAACTATATCTAAAGTAAACTAGAACTCTAACAAAAACTCTAAGCCAAGACTCTAAGCTAAAAACTCTTAATTAAAACTAAAATAAAATATAAATATAAAAAAAAATATAATATATGACTATAATATACAAAAATCTTAAGTCTTAAATAAAAATAATATAAACTATAACTAAAAGCTAATATTCAACGGTAAAACAATAAAATCTTAACTATATCTAAACTAAACTAGAACTCTAACGAACTCTCAAAGCTAAGACTCTAAGCTAAAACTCTAAACTCTTAACTATTACTAAACTAAACTTCAACTTTAACAAAAACTCTAAGCTAAGACTCTAAGCTAAAATCTCTAAACTCTTAACTAAAACTAAACTAAACTAGAACTCTAACAAAATGTCTAAGCTAAGACTCTAAGCTAAAATTCTAAACTCTTCACTGAAAATAAATTAAACTAGAACTCTAACTAAAACTATAAGCTAAGACTATAAGGTAAAACACCAAACTCTTAACTAAAATTAAACTAAACTAGAACTCTAACAAAAACTCTAAGCTAAGACTCTAAGCTAAATAAAACTCTAAACTCTTAACTAAAACTAAACTAAAATAAAACTCTAAGCTATGTCTCTAAGGTAAAACTCCAAACTCTTAACTATATATAAACTAAACTAGAACTCTAAAAAAAACTCTAAGCTAAGACTCTAACCTAAAACTCTAGACTATTAACTATTACTAAAATAAACTTCAACTCTAACAAAAACTCTAAGCTAAGAATCTAAGCTAAAACTCAAATCTCTTAATTAAAACGAAACTAAACTAGAACTTCAAAAAAAACTCTAATCTAAGACTCTAAGATAAAAACTCTAAACTCTTAACTAAAACTAAAATAAATTAGAACTCTAAAAAAAACTATAAGCTAAGACTTTAAGCTAAAATTCTAAACTCTTAAATAAAACTAAACTAAACTAGAACTCTTACAAAAACTCTAAGCTAAGAATCTAAGTTAAAACACCAAACTCTTAACTAAAACAAAACTAAACTAGAACTCTAACTGAAACTCAAAGGTAAAACATCAAACTCTTAACTAAAATTAAACTAAACTAGAACTCTAACAAAAACTCCAAGTTAATACTCTAAGCTAAAACTCGAAACTCTTAACTAAAACTTAACCAAACTAAAACTTTAAGTAAAACTCTAAGCTATGACTCTAAGCTAAAACTCTAAATTCTCAACTGTAACTAAACTAAACTTCAACTCTAAATAAAACTCTAAGCTAAGACTCTAAGGTAAAACTCTAAACTCTTAAAAACTAAACTAAACTATAACTCTAACAAAAACTCTAAGCTAAGACTCTAAGCTAAAAAACTCTAAACTTTTAACTAAAACTAAACCAAACTAAAACTCTAAGCGAATTCTCTAAGGTACAACTTCAAACTCTTAACTATAACTCAACTAAACTGGAACTCAAACAAAAACTCTAAGCTAAGACTCTAAGCTAAAACTCTAAACACTTAACTATAACTAAACTAAACTAAAACTATAACAAAAACTGTAAGCTCAGACCCTAAGGTAGAACTCTCAATTCTTGTCTATAACTAAAGTTAACTAGAACTAGAGCAAAAACTCTAAGCTAAGACTCTAAGCTAAAAATCATAAACTCTTAACTAAAACTAAACTAAAGTAGAACCCTAACAAGAACTCTAAGCTATGACTCTTTAGCTAAACTCAAAATTCTCAACTATAACTAAACTAAACTTCAACTCTAACTAAAATCTAAGCTAAGACTCTAAGATAAAACTCTAAACCCTTAACTATAAGTAAACTAAACTTCAACTCTAACTAAAAATCTAAGCTAGGACTCTAAGCTAGAACTCTAAACTCTTAACTAAAACTAAACTAAACTAGAATTTAAACAAAAACTCTAAGCAAAGAATCTAAGATAAAATACCAAACTCTGAACTAAAACTAAGGTAAACTAGAACTCTAACTAAAACTCTAAGCTAAGACTCTAAGCTAAAACTCTAAACTCTCAACTAAAACTAAACTAAACTTCAACTCTAACTAAAACTCTTAGCTAAGACTCTAAGCTAAAACTCTTAACTAAAACTAAACTAAACATGAACTCTAACAAAAACTCTAAGCTAAGACTCTAATCTAAAAACTCTAAACTCTTAACTAAAACTAAACTAAACTAGAACTCTAACAAAAACTCCAAGCTAAGACTCTAAGCTAAAATTCTAAACTCTTAACTAAAACTAAAGTAAACTTCAGCTCTAAATAAAACTAAGCTAAAACTCTAGGCTAAAACTGTATGCCAAAGGGTTAAAGAAAAAACCTGAAAAATGTTGGATAATTTCTAAGTCTAAAAAATTCAGTCCGAAAAACTTAAAAAAATTCAATAAGCAAGGGGGAATGGAAGGCCTCGGTGGGGCTTTGGGGGTGCGGGGGGCCCGGGGGACCTTTGGGGGCTGGGGGGTGCCTTCGGGGTTGGGGTAGGGAGATCCGGGCCCTTTGGGGCTGGGGTAGAGGACCTCACAACACTGTTTAAATACAACTTGTGTATTATAACGACCACAGAGTTGCACCCTCAAATCCTCATCTAAAACATCTTCTAAAATCATCTTTTAAAATGTTTCTAACTGTTTCGCCAAAATAATTCCCTTTTCTTGAATCAATAATTCCCCTTAGAAACAACAAATTAATTCCCCTTTCGTGAATCAATAATTCCCCTTAGAAACAACAAATTAATTCCCCTTTCTTGAATCAATAATTGCCGTTAGAAACAACAAATTAGTTCCCCTTTCGTGAATCAATAATTCTCCTTAGAAACAACAAATTAATTCCCCTTTCGTGAATCAATAATTCCCCTTAAAACAACAAATTAATTCCCCTTTCGTGAAAAATCAATCAACCTTGACATCACCCGTCAGACATTAAAAAACTTCACCCAGAAACAATTCTCCTGGACGAACACCAAAGACAATAATAAACTTCACCCGGAAACACTTCTCCTGGGCGAACTCCAAAGACATTAATAAACTTCGCCCGGAGACTATTCTCCTTGGAAATACATCCTGTATTTCCAAGGAGAAAAATTTTGGTGAGAAAAATTCTGTTTTTTCATTCTCAGTGACAAAACCATAAAACAGACATAAATTGCTGTTGACATCCTTGAAAAACAACAAATAAATTGACTAACACTCATAACCGTCCAAGAAACATCCATAAAAGTGAGAAAATTCCTTTTTTTTTCATTCTCAGTGACAAAAACCATAAAACAGACATAAATTACTGTTGACATCCATGAAAAACAACAAATAAATTGACCAACACACATAACCATCCAAGAAACATCCATCAATGTGAGAAAAATCCAGTTTTTCAAGTGAGAAAAATCCTGTTTTTTCATTCTCAGTGAGAAAAACCATTTCCCCTAGGGACTCTATGCCCATATATGGTGCCCCGTCACGAGCTCATGAGGTTAGGCTAGGTTACGCAATCAATTTCTCGGAAACGTGTTCTCCCTGGGGATTCCATGCCCATATATGGTGCCCCCGTCACGACTGACAGCACAGGTGTTCTCCCTAGGGACTCTATGCCCATATATGGTGTTCGTACAGAGTTAGACTAAATTGTAGATGACAGCACGGTGTTCGTACCGTGTTCAATAAGGGGGTTCTACTCTCAATAACTGATACTAAGTGTCCTAACATTTTGCTTGGATTAAAAGTGACGAACTAGGATGAACATTTCAACATCTTCCTGGAGCTACTTCAGTCTGCATATTATTTCATTTAATTACATTTAAAACGGATGAGCTTTTCATTTTTAACCAGAAAATAGCTGGCACTTCATTTTTCTTCATAGCCAATAAACTATTAAGTGTTTTTTGTGTCATTGTAATTGAAGTGTTCTCATGTGAAGTGTTCATCATGTATTTTTTTCAATTTGATAAATCTACTTCTTTTAGATACAGTTTATAATTTGCCTGATATTAGGTATTTATCAGTTTATAATTTTGAATGAATCCCCAAAAGAAAAAATGAATAATATCCAAAAGAGCAGCCAATAGCGATAAAAAAGCAGCAGTTCAGCCTTAGCCTACATGAGATATATTCTATAAAGAGGCCAAAAAAACTTAAAAATGTATTTTTTTAAGTTGTTATTAAAAACCAGTTTTTAATACAAGAAGGCTTTTTAGGAATCCAAAAGAGCAAAAAAAAACAATCAATATCAATGTCGCCCATTTCAACTGTTTTAAACGTTACAAAACAGATATAGGCAAATGGCATTATGAAAAAATTAAGCTTTTAAGTTCAAAATTATATTCAAAGTTTTTACTCTTATAACTGACGATTTTTTTGATATGGTATTTGAAATCTTATATGCAGTAATGCTCAATGAAAAAAACTACTAATTTTGATCATTATTTATGTTAAGAATACATAGCCAATAGATACTTCAACTAGTCGTATTATGCAATGGTTCTGAAACGCCACGGCCATTTCGTTTCTACCAGATTTCTACTTCTCTTGATGAATAACGAAGAAGACCAGTTTCCAGCCAGCGACTTGTGAATTTTTGAACTCATGAATAGGCTCGAATCTGTTGTAAATTGAAGCTGTGATTTGAGAAAGATTTATGAAAGTAGAAATGACCCTATAACTCCCACGAGAACACCATATATGGGCATAGAGTCATTATGGGAGAACACGTGGTTAATGGGGTCAATGACCTCTTTTTTCCAAGGTCGATTTATTTGTTGTTGTTGTTGTAAGTGCACGCTCTCAGCGAATGTCAAGGTCGATTTATTTGATGTTGTTGTTCAAGCCAAATGTTATGAGTTTCCCGGAAACAGTTAGATCACATGTTTCCTTCTCAGCCAATCAGAGGGCTTGTTACATAGTAGCGGCGGAGTGAATATAAAGAAATGATTTTTGTTATAGTTTTATTAGTCTGTGAATAGAATTCAAGGAGTGAGAAGAAGAACAGTTTGACTTTACTCATTTGGATATATATTTGTGATGGCGGTGAGTGGAATGTTTACCCTATTAGAAGTTGATAGTGGAGTTGATGATAATAGTAGAAGAGCACCAAACATTGCGGTGGAAATTACGAAAGGATCGCGGCTTTGTCTGGAATGGGATGCAATATATGCAAGATATGTGATATCCTTGAGCAAATTTAAAATGGAGGATCAATTATGTTTTGCCTCTAAAGTTGATATAGCACATGTGAATAGACTTCAATGTGCTTTAAGTGCATTGGTGAAACATATTGAAGACAATAAACAGTATCGTTAATTGTACATGCTCTATATTATTGTTGTTATTATAATTATTCAATAAAAATGTTTTGAAATCGAAAATGTTCCCTTTCTTTTATGGTTAGGGCTAACGAATCAGGTTCAGTCTAGAGTCAGCAGTCGGAGTGAAAGGACTGAAAAATGAATAAATTTGAGAAAGAGAGAATTAGATCAAATCTAGTGTTTATGGAAAAATATTTGATTTTGGATGATGTTTTTCTCGAGTTATCTCTTAAACGCAGGATATTCTCTTGTCGGGGAACACTTGACAATATAATGAAGAGTGATTCTCCCCCATTGGACTATTGTATGAAACTTTTAAAATGTGACTCAAATGCTTATACTCAATTTATTGATATATTAATTGGAACAAAGCAGAATCATATAGTGGATATACTTTTGAAAACATTGCCAATGGATTCAAAGTAGATGGTCCCCCCCATCATTCGAAAGAGGTAACGTCACAGAGCTACTCCTCTCCCCCATATCCCTCTCATTGAATTTATCGAATGAAGAGGATCAGTTTCGTGTTAGCTGTGAGTGAGTTGACATCGGACACCGAAAAAGGTTCTATCTATGTCCATTGTGCCTGGACACTCTTGGCAGTTGGAATCAATGTGAGAATTGTACAATTATAGATGACTATAGTGAAAAGTGTAAATTATGTAATCCTTGTAAATTACATAGAGGCTATGCAGTACAAATTAAAGGATGTAATTCATGTCTTGAGGAGGTGTGTGACTCTCATCCTAGAGGGCACCTGTGCTCCAATTGTCACTATGATAAATGTGATCAGTGGGAGAATACTTACCCCGCTATAATTGGAAAGAATCCTAAACGTGAGTTTAGTTTATTGCTACGAGATTGGTATCGTCGTGGATTTAAATTATTCTGGGAAGAGGAATCTGGTATACGATTCAACTGTTGGGGTAACAAGACAATTTGGTTTCTACGTAATAGTTTTTATTACACCACCTACTATGACTATAAACCAAGTGATTTTTATTTGGCGGTTACCGAATGTGATTCACCATTTGAAAACATTGCATGTGATATTGCTTCAAATAGACAGATTGAAACTCGTGAATTTCATAATATGAATGCAAATAGTATCATTGACTATACAAAGAGATATGGCAAGAGTGAAGTTACATTGTACTGTAGAAAATGTGACCTTGACTTTGCAGTCAATCAAGATCAATATACAGTGAATCCAGATGATTTACCAGCATTAGTTGTTCACGACAGTTGCATATACATCTAATAAGAAGAAATCTAAAGTGTAGATTTAAAGACATTGTTGTATATATATATGCATTTTATTAATAAACAAATTAACAAACATTTTTTAAGCACTTTACTCTTAGGGCACTGAAATCAATACCATATAGGTCTGAGAGGATATTTTCTACTAGAAAGTCATTCAGACGTGGATTGTCAACATAAATGTGGAGAAACTGCTTGTAAGTATAGCCGCGACATCGGAACACAAAATATAGTAGTGCATGGAAGCCACAGCTTTTAGTCGTTAGATCCTGCACCCTCTTTCGATTTTGAATTTTTGTTGTCCGACTTATCTCGAAAGACTTACTAATATGGAGTGTGTAGAATGCATATGGTATACCTAGAGGATAAAACAATGCAAGCACCTTTATGTTTTCAAATATGAATAACCACTGGCTTGACGACACCGTCAATAGACTGCTCTTAACAATAATCAAAGTATTGTTGACACATTGAATTTTTCCAAGAAAGTCCGAGGGCAGACAATAGGATTTGTATTGAGACATATAGGGATCCATATTAAATACATTGATTATTTGACTGGTGTTCATGGCGCCAAGTCTAGTAGAACAGTGCCTTCGGGAGTGATTTCCCAATAGATTTCATATTGATTTAGTGAGATTAGTGCAATACTCTCAGCCAATGGGTCGGTAAATGTACGCTCTAAACGCACACTCCCCGTACGTACTATACTCATATCCTGTGTACCCGACAAATCCAGTACAATGATACCATGTGTTTTAGCAAACATATCTTAGGTTATACCATTTTCAAATAGTAGATAGTAATTATATATTTTTTGAATGTTCAACTAGAACAATTTTATATAGTATTTATAAAAAGATAGATTGTATAGTGTGATGCCGTTTACTTTTCACACAAGAGATGAAAGTCCAAACATCTCGAATTTATTTGGGCATTCAGTCCATGATCCTATTGCACTGGCGCTTTTTAAAAATACCAACGCTAGTTTTGGCAAGATTTAACCATTGATAAGAGATGAATCGGTGAAGATGCGTGACCCCATAGCAATATGACGTTGATTGGTGATTTTATGAGGAACAAGTAGTTTAATATTGCTGCCATTGGCTCTCAGTTTTTCCATGGCCAAAGCAACAGAACTCATAACCTGTTGTTTGCGTACATGAAGTATTGCCGAGGTGAGGGAGAGACTTACATCAGGATTGGCAGCAAATTCTTTTCTCAATATGAAATTGGAGGGTGCAAGCGTTAATTTTATATCCAATTTAACATTGGGCGGTATCCATTGGTGTATATTAAATATTTTATGATATACTTTTCCAAGTAGATGTAATTCAATAGTTTTAGTATTTATAATTCCAACTGCACTTTCATCATTAGTAATATATTAATAACAATTGGAGGTGCCTCTCAATGGCTTGTATGACTTGGGTGTCATCAACATGGATTGTATATAGCTTGTATAGTTTGAGAGATTGTTGTTTGTGCTCACCAGCGTGCCATTGATGTAGACACTAATTTGACGAAATAAATTATGTAGTATACAATTTTCATAGGATATTCCATCGCCCCGAATTGGCATTGTATTATCGGATTTCCGGACTTTCATTTGTAAATCTATAAATGTTGAAGACATGTCCATAAAGTAGTCTTCATTGGAATAAATTTGAAAGTGGATATTATCGGAGAAGGGTTGTTGTGGATAAAATTGTTCATAGTATCCATGCTTTACACTCACATCAACATTTTCAGCATTCAATAGATTCAATGAGGCGGTGATTGAAGGTTGAGAATCCTTATGTGGTAGGTAGGACATTTTAGGAGAAGAAATCTAGTTTCGATCTAACAATTCTACTCCTGGGACTTCTGGTTACACTACGTGTCGGCTTTTTCCTTCTTTTCTTAGACGAGAGGGATGATGTCTTTCGTTTCCGTCCTGAGTAGAGATTGATGAGGGATGCATTGTTTCTTGACCTTTTTAAACCTTTACCATTTTGTTTTAATTTCTCGCCAAGGGTTCGCGCGCTGGACCTAAGATTTTCCGAAGCACTTTTTTTTAAAATCCTTGCCAGAGCCCCAATCGTATAGTGTAGAGGATGCAAAATCTGTCGCAGCCGGTACACGATATTTTCGAGCCAGTGGTAGTGAAGATCGAAACAGCTTAGCAAACCAACTGCCAATACCATAGCCAGACATTGACGAGCGACCTTTGTAATAATCCATTCCATTACCTTGTGTCTTGGGCCAAGAGTATTAACATAGCAGTCAATATCAGGACAAGTGAATACCACTTTTTTATTAGACATCTTGCTTTTGAACGATGGGACGAAAATGGCATGTAATCACAGCCAAACCTTTTGAAATTGCTGTGGGATCCCCCAATTCGGTTCTTAGTTTTAACTGACAGAGTTCCAAATAGGAAGTGTTTACGGGAATATAATGAAGATGCTTTATATTGTAGTGGTGAATTTGTTCTTGATTGGTTTTTCGTTCAAGAACTCATAGGAGGGGATCATTTGAATTACCAACCCGTGATGGTTCCACACATGAAGCGTAGAGAAATATACAAGTGTCCGTGGAGAAGGCAGGCGGGTAGTAAGCGAAAATGAAATTAGTGTTTCCGGCACTTTTACCATTGATTATATTGAGCTTAAAACCAAGAACATCCTTTAGATTATCGTTGAGAATAACCTTTTCACTGGCAATAGGTGAACTAATGTAGATCTTGCCCTCGTCCTTTGAATAGTTGAAATGAAAAGCTCATTTTTTACGAGTGGAAATTGTTTTATTAATAGAACGACATAAATCGTTCATGCAGGTGAGTTCCTCGTAGGGTAATTCAATGTACGGATAATTCATCCAATTGATTTTTTGAATTTGTTCTTGATCACTTGAGGATGACAGAGGCCAATCATAGGGTCTAATTTGTATTTCATACTTACGATTCTTTCTCAGGATGTCATAATTAGATGTGAGAGTGTAGTTTACAATAGCCCCCTCATGTGGCCCGTCGTCAAAGTTGAGGCTATTGAAGGTCTGTTTCCAAAATCGCTTTCTTTATTAGTGTAAGTGTACAGATTATCGTAACTGAAGTAAATGAAAGTTAAAAAGACATTAACTGAAATTGTTAATATCGTCAGAACTGACCCTAGAATCAAAATCTGAGTTATATCCTAGCCAGCGAACAAGCAACTGTTTCTTACCCCTACGAGTACGACTCTTTAATATCTTTTCAATTTGATAAATTTAAATAGTGTTTCTAACTTTTTGCAGTTCATATTCATAAAAACCGCCAAGAATCTCATCATCTTTGGTGTCTCGCAGTCGATATGTCGTGGGATCGGTGTCTAGAATTTTGGACACTTTAAAAAGTTCAGTGCTCCATAAATAATTCCCTTTTTCAAAAATATTGGTGGTTCTATTAATTCGAACAGTATCACCAACATTGAATTTCTTCTTCTTTTTCTTCTCATTGCCAGTGGAGTATTTCTTTAGAAAAACATCAAATGTTTTTTAATTGTAGTGAACATCCGTTGGTGTAGAGTTTGACTGAGATCGATGGGGTCGTTGATTATAAATCAACATGATTTTATCTAAATCATGAATAAAAACCGGTGTATTTTTAAATGTGCAATATCTTGAAATTAATAGCCGAATCGTTCTTATTAATCGTTCAGCCAATGCAGCCTTTATCGGGCTGTGACTATAATAAAGTGTTGTATTATATTTCAAAAGAACCTCTTGCACATGGGGATTAACAAATTCACTACCACGATCGGATTGAATTTTTCTATACTAATCCTGTTCAAGAATACTTTCAATGGCCCTAGCAACTTCAACACCTCTCTTTGACCGTAGTGGAATGGCATAGGCATAGCGACTAAGTATACTGATTGCCACTAGAATATATTTGTAGGGTGCATTGTGACGTTGTTGAACTGCGGCTAAAGTTAAAAGATCCATTTGCATTATATGCAGAGGGAAAAAGGCTTTAGTTTGTCGATATTGTTTACTGCGAAGCCTGTGATTCCGATGTAGTGTGTAACTCGGTTCATTTTCTAGATACTCTTTTGCATTTTTCAATGTGGTGCCGGAGACTTTGGAAAGTGTTTTGGGAGAACTTAAACTCCCCGCTTCACCAATATTTTCATAGATACCTTTCAAAACTTCATCCATTTTGAACGTAAACACGTAGTGTAATGTCCACTCCCCTTTTGCACACTGGTGGGCGAATCAATTCGTCTTCGCTTTTGACTAGCAACCACAGGTGCTGTAAAATCAGTGGTGCTAGTATCTTCAAATATTGAATCTTCTTCTTTTTTAAATGGTGTTGTTGGTGGACTATATTCTCTTAGTTTCTTTAGAATTTGCTTATTGTCAATAAGACTTTTGAGACAGTTTGATACACAAAGAAAGGTGTATAGATTATCGTCAAAGGATATCAGTCCTTTACGATTTATCACCATATCACAAATTAAATCAACTTGATTATAACTTTTTCCTTGAATTATAATTCGTTTCCCTGTGCTCTCGACTTGAACTTGATCGCCAGTTTCCAACATGAGATAAGATAATACTCTTTTACTCTGTTCTCGATAGGTGAGTGGCACTAGGTTTCCAATTTTCAATACAATCGAATTCAATTCCTTCTCCATTGATTGCACTACAGAATCTTGAGAAGATTTTTCATGTTGATAGGGATCGGTGGCAGGTCTCTCACGATATGGTTTATGTTTGTCCACACGTCGCAATGCATCTGGAAGTAAAATCAGTTTTTTTGTCATCGGCAATATTCTCATCGTTAATGAATTTTCTTAGATTGTCTTCAAAATGTTCGATGGGCGAGAGGACAAGTTCAAATGGTGTCAATTTATAGGGTTTTGACATTCTCACTAGAGAAAACTGTTTACAAGTCCTGCAATTATTGGCAGTAAAAGTTTGAAAAAGCTACTACCTGCTTGAAAGAGCCGCTGTGGTTTATATATTTTTAACTGTTTTTTACAAGACCACGCGCGTTAACATGAAAGATGTTGCTTTGTATGTTGTCTAAAACCGTCTGGCAGTTGAACATTGCCCTCAGTTTAATTTAAACAAAGTTCAGATATTAGATTAATGAAATCATTGTCAACCCCATGTTTGAGTATAGCCTTCCTAAGCAATGGTTTTGAAGTGCTTAAAACGGAAAATAAATGCCGTTGTTCGTGTAGTTTCTTCAGTGTCATAATGGCGACTAATAGTCTTTTCTACTGTTCACCGGAAGATATACTGTAATTTCATTGTTGAAAATGTCGGTGACTAGACGTAGATCCTAGGGTGTGATATTATTAAGATCAAGAAAAATTTAACCATTGGGCTTGTTTGTCGCCTGTGTTTAAGCTTACAAAATAAATTTTGAAGTGCCGGGTTTTGTCTGTTTTTTGAGAGTTATGAGTGAGATATAATCACGAGCGACTCGATAGATGATAAAGACGGTGCAATTCAAAGCAAGGGTTTGCATACATGTGCTCTGATGAAACAGATTGTGTAGAACCAGAGTAACGGAAATGTGTTCATGATGGGAGCGAACAGTGAACAGTTGTAGCATTTCCTGTGAGAACTGTTCAATGGATTCAGCCAAATCATCAATAATCAACCACGAGTTCGATTAAATAATATTGAAAACATCAAGTCCACGTATTATTTTTTTTGTTATTGTTTTGTCAATAGCTTTTATTTTATCATAGGAATCCTGCCAGATACTATAGCAATAGTAGGTTTTTTTCGCCTTCTCCAAAAACATTTTATCACAATTTTGAATTATTTTAGCTAAAAGTGTTGTTTCCCCCGACATTGAGTGACCACACAGAAACGATCTGAAGGGAGTTTTAAATTGATACATGCTGCTGAAAACAGTCGGACTACAACTAACTTTAAATCATATGTGCTCAATGAATAAGTAGTAATTTCCCCCATAGATCTATCTATTCAAGAACAACAAAAAAAACAATATTTAATGGCAGCATTTATTTCGGCACTGCATGAAAACAAATATTTGCAGTCAACATGAACTGCAACGATAAAAATAACACTTGTTCAACAAGAGCAGTTGACAAAATTTCATGGTCAACATGAAAACTCTATTTGTTCAACATGAACAACGATAACACTCTATAAAAAAAACAAACACTTTTCTGTCCATCAGCAGCACTTATTGTCTTTAAAAAAAACACTTTTCTGTACAGCAATTTTCTGTCAATCTTTTAAAGCACTTATTTTCAACTTAAACACATTTCTTTAAAAAAAAAAACAAACACTTTTCTATACAACAAAAACACAGAAAACACTTGAAAACACACACTCACGGAAACGCTAGCACAGTTGAACTACATTACAGTGAATTTAAAGGTGGGGTCCCCCCCCAGGACTGCGGGGCCGAAGGCCGGCCGGCCGCGGGCGGGACCCCCCCCCACCCCCCCTCCCGGGGACCGCTGGGCCGAAGGCCGGCCGTCCGCGGGCGGGAACCCCCCCCCCCCCCCCACCCTGGCCGGCCTTGGGAAGGGTCCCCCACCCCCCGGGGGGCCGCGATGGAAAAACAATAGTTGTCGTCACTGCTATGGGTTAGTTGAGGTTGGGTTAGTGGTGGTGGTTAGTGCTTGGGTTAGATTAGCTGGATAGGTTAATTTATGAAAGGTTGAGTGGTGGTGGTTAGATGGTTAAGTTAATTTATCCAGACCAAGTTGATTACGATAGTCTACGCATTCAACTTGGTCTGAAATATGGTAGTGGCCGTGGGGTAGAACACTCACACCATTCTCGAGCACATAGACTTTGTCGGATATACACGACATTACAATCTTTTCCACTCTCACAGCATAATTTCTATACTGTAGAGAGTGAATCGCAAGCACTTGTGCTCTTTGCACTAGGCTACTTTCTACAAAGAATCTGTACACGCTCATGTTGAAACTGTTCTTTACAAAATGTGTAGGCACCCCTTTACACGCCTGCTTTTCATCCCCACTATGGGTTTCAACGCAAGAGACTTTGGGGCCCGGGACCACTCCCCGGGATATCAACTCAATCCCCGTCTCTAATTTTAACATTCATAGTTGGTTGGGGGCTTGACCTTTCACCAGATTAGGGTAAAGAGATGGACTTCAACTGGTGAAATCCGTCAGCGAGCTGATGTGCACCCCATTTTGCAAATCACCCAATAAATCTTCAGTCCCATTTACCTTTAACAGCAGAGAATCTGTATCACCATAGTAAACTTGAACCTCCCCCTCCCGTGGCCATTGCACCTTGCACACATTGTAAAAGAACGACAACATGAGCTTCTTTGGAAATTTCAAGTACTGAACTGCCGCCTGCTATATTCTTGTTCAGTACCCTCATTTCGCTTTCACCTGTGTAGAAGAACCATGCCAGTCTCTATGCTCGTGAATGATGTAAAATTGGGGTCGGCAATAATTCGTGCACACTCTAGAGGGTCAGTCACGACGTCGCAGCGAGATCTATTACGAACGCTTTCACACATTTTGCCAAACGCTGAATTTAGAATGAGCTTGTATATTTCCTTCTCCACCTTTGAATTTGCCCTAGAGCGTTTATCGACAAAGGTGTCGATAAATGTTTTCAAGTAGGGTCGCTGATTGAACTGCAGGACCCTGTGTATTTTGGTGATCTTGAAACCATTGCTCACCATCCAGTGCAAAAGCACATGGTGAACAACGATATTCTCTTTAGGGTCCAAATCAGCAATCAGTTTCTGTTTGGAGGGAGTCCAGTGCATCCCCATATCCTCAACCAATGATCGATTGTAGGGGCTCAGAGAGTCCCTGCTCACGGGCCGATTGATACAGGGAAAGACAAAATCCTTGACTGAGTCGTGAAGCGCCAGCGGAATGTGACCGTCAACTTCAAAGAACCATCCTTGTGGCCCATTTTCCTCGACGTCGGTAATGTCGGGGAACTCACAAGGATTCTCAAGCCATTGATAGTTCCCACACGGCAAAGAGTAGTGTGACATTGCCGAGGGGTACAATGAGTTCATGTCCAAGAACACTGCATTTGACTTTGCACCGGTGCTTTGCCCGCTCGGATCGGTTGATGAGACGCGGTCCCCATGAACAACATATCCTCCCCTCATTGAACGCTCTACAAAAAGGTGTTGATCTACATCGGAGATTATGCCTATTTCATCCCTGCTAATTTTTAAAATTAAATCCATCAATAAATGTGGTGTGGAAAAATAATCGCCTATATCTAACCCGAACTCTGAATAGATCTGGTCTGTGTTCTTACAGTCTATATCCAACAGAGTTAGAACGTCACTGGCCAAGTACAGTCTACAATAATCCCACCCATTTTTGCATTCCCCCTTGGACCACACCTTCTTGGCAAACTCATACTCCTCGGATGTGCATTTACTGTTGGTTAGTGAATTGTAAAAAGCTTCAATGTGAGGAAGTTTCACCTCGATTAAGCGAGCGCCAGAACAGTAATAGTCGTATGCGTATATACCCTGGCAGGTCAATAAGTAATACATTTCACCGTCTTGAATGTTTTTTATAAGCAATGGGAAGCGATACAATTTGTCTCTTTTCTGCCCTTGACTCAATTGACTTAATGCCTTGGGAAAAAAACTAAAGGAATATAAAAATCTGATTTTATTCCAGCGCGTACGACCATTATCCACTACCTGCCATTCCAGTTCGAGAAGCAACAACTTCTCAGCCGATTTGGGGATAAAGTTATAGTTAAATGAACTATTTACCCATAGAAAATCTACTCCCCCTCCCTCCCTCTGCCTACGTGCCCGGGCCTGTAAAATAAATTTTAAGTCATAATTAAAGTTCTGAATAAAAACATGGATAAAAAACTGCTGGCTCACATTTAAATTACACGATTGATGCACACCCCCTATCAACTTACTACCCCCCGAGGCTCGGTCCTGCCCCCCGTGAGTCTCTTCTCTGTCTTTCCCCTTCCCCCCTCTTTTCCCTTTAGCCCCTTTCTCCACCTCTGCACAGTCCCCCTGACAGACCCAACATATTTTTTTATTTTTAATCGCGAAACGATCCTCTGCAGACAACACCATTGGATAATGAGTATTTATCAAACGAGAAATATCACCATGATCCTTGCCAATAAGTTTAGTCAGTGCCTTGTCCATGCAATTGAGCCCCTCATCCCATGGTTCAACGATTTCTAACACCCGCATGGTGTTAGAATTATCTCTTTGCATAGGGGCGTAGGACACTGCAATAGCCTGGTGTCCTTTGACTCTGTTTGGATATTGGGGGTCATTCACCTCCACCAGCTTAGCTTCACAGTCTAAATATATTTTGTTGCACTGGAGAAGGGTATTTTGGAAATTTTTAACACGTAAAATTGACCTATCCCGTGACACCGATATTACTGTCTGGTAGCCATGGCGTTTACAATATTTGATGTCATTTTGCAGCTTTAGTTCAGTCCAACATCTAGAGAGGCATGTTGAATAGTAGAAACGAGTCCTCCTCACCCCTTTTTACCCTCCGCCAGAACCCTATTAATGTCACTGATAGGGTTAAAAGGACCAATTACGTTCGGTTGATTAGGTGGCGTGTATAACAACCAAACCCAGTGTCTAACCAAATCAACTGATGGGCTCCTTACAGGGAATACCACCCCCTTCTTTTTAGAACAAGTTCCATCTTCAAAGTCTGTTTCGTATTGTACCACAGTAGCGCCGAAATTTAAATGGATATTATACCTTTCAAACATGTCAATAGATCTGAGTGTTACTGGGAATTTCCCCTTTAAATAAGAAAAATATACAACTGGGAAATCGGACCCGTCCTTCCCGTGTATAGGCCAATGATCTATATTCTTCTTCGTAGCGTCATCTGCTAGAGGCTGAAAGACTGAAATTAGGAAAGCATATCTGAAATACTTTTGATCTGTTTCAAAACAGATCTTCTGGACACCACGACAACCTACTAGATCTGGATTATATTTTAAAACTACTGACCCCTCAGAACGTGCCCCCCCTCTTAACGTAAAATCTTTCTTAAATTTACAAATATTAACACTTAAATTTTCAACAAAAAGAACTAGAGATCCACTCCCATTTTCATTAAAGTTCTCAAGATGCCTTATAATTTCATCCACCCAATCCATGAAAACCCCCTCAAAATTTTCTAAATTAAAATAAACCAAACGCATCTCTGACTGTATATAATGATAGTAAACTTCGATTTTTCCCTCATTTAGATAAAACACCTTTAGAACAATGGAGACTTTAATTGAATCCCTACCCCCCCACCACTGAATCTGGTTCTCCAGAAGTGTACAAATTTTATCTAAATATTTGTATACAATTTCTACAGGGTCAAAAACAAATTTCTCCCCCATTAGTGACTTAAAAGGGTCTCCAAACGTCGCAGTGTAAACAACTATTGCATTTAAAATTCTGTTGGTCAATTGAAAATCGGGAAATGGTGTACCCCCCTCACCCGCGGGTATATTAACCCCACCCCCCAGTTGTTCTACAATATCTGGCGCATGCACCACTTCAGTTGTTCGAAGTGGAGTCGATAGGGTATCGGAGGTTTGTGGGTTACCGGTTAATTCCCAGGTAAAATCCTCTAAAAGCTGCAATGTATTCGGACTTATCAAAGGTAAGTTCCTCTGTTCAATTGTGCTACTATCTACATTAAATTGATTAGTTAAAAAATCATCGATATTGTCAGGTATTTCATTAACGGTACCCTGCAAAGACATATCATTTTCACAATACTCCAAAGATACATCGTCTTTTCCTTTTCCAACTGACGAGCAGGGGGGAGATGGTGAGTATGGAAACAGAACAGTCTATATATGAAAAAAATAGCTTATTTTCAAAGTGTTCAAATCATCCCTACTGTTAAAATTCGGATTATTATTGCTTAATAACATTTGTTTAATTCAACTAAAAGTTTTAACTTAAGACAATCTAAGATATGACATATAAGACGGCAATTTGTTCGTTTATTTTCAAAGTTTTAAAATTTTTTTTTTTTTCGTGGCAATTTACCGGAGCGCTTACCACGGTGCGTCTTGGGGCCCCCATCGCTCCTCGCCATGCTTTTCCGGCCAACGGCGCGTATCGGGCCCGCGGCGCTACCCCCGGCGCTTCCCTAACCTTGCCCCACAGCGCTTCCCGGACCCATCGGCGCATTCCGGGCTCCGCGGCTCCCGGCCATTTACATAATGTCCCAAAAAACCGCATTGTTAGGCGGCATAAGTCGTTTCGCCTACTTCCCGTACAGGTTGTCTAGGACTCCAAATGAGTCTAGATTATTTTTAATCTCGTGTCTGTTCTGTTTCCAAGCGTATTCTCTGGGAAACAGTACAATTAAATTCGAGAACCGTTAATTCTTATTCAGGAATGTCTCTCCATGCAAAATCTTGGCAAGTTGATCTAGACAATCGTGACGCAAATTAAAATTACGCCTATGTGTAAGAGATTGCAATGCTATAATCTCTGTCCAACACAAATTGAGTGGGGGAAAAACATCTTTTAAAATCTATGAAATTTTAATCTTACAGTGTTGAAAAAAAAGCGAAAAGAGAAAAGATGGAAGAAATGGGCTAGAAACTAATCAACTTTTGAAAAAACCGTGGTCTTTACTTGATAGCCTCCTCATAGAAAATTGTGTTTAAATAGAACGGCAGTTTATAACACAAAGGCAGTTTTCTATGAGGAAATTATGTCCGGGATATAGTATCCCTTTTCGGCTTCACTACGAGCCGTTTCAGCAGACTGCTGAATGTATGCGATAACAGTGACCTGATTTAAAAGGGGGAACAATGTCCTTTAATATCTCTGAAATAATTTTACTGTGATGAAATAAAAGGTTTACTTCTAGGCCACTTAAAACTATAATATTCTAGCAAAAATAGCATTTTGACTTTCAAAGGCAGTGATTATTAATATAAATTACCTAAAAATATTCACTTATGAGATATCGAAGCGATAGCAAAGATTAGAAAAGAGCTGTTTCTTTTCAAAAAAATTACATTTAGATCTGTCAAAGGGGTTAATATCTCACAGAGATAAGTTTATATTGTGATTGAAAAAGAATAAAACTTGAAAGAAATAGAAATGTAGGAAAAAATGCTTACCTTTGCATAATCTGTCTGGGTTTGGGTGCCGGATGGTCCAGGTAGTGCGTGTTGGATGGTGGACGGGGCGGCGTCGCTATGTTCTTGTGCAGATTGGACTGCGATGTTATGGGATTGCATAGATGAGCCGGCAGGGTTCACCATATTATAAGAAGCCGCCCATTCTCTTTTCGGTTTTTGACTGGACTGTATGGGGGCTTGCAGTGATGGCTGCACTTGGGCCGACAACACTTGTTTTGGGGTTGGGCCAGCATACTTAATAATGGATGGTCTTGGCTCATCCACACTCACTTTCTTAGCGGGTGACGGCGACAAGCATTCTTCACAATTGGCCTTAAAAGAAGAGAAACAAATTAGTATCAAAATAATTTCTACCTTTTTAAAGAAAGAAAGTTAGTACCCTCATCCATATAATTTTGTCTAGAAAAGTATTTATCACTAAGAAAGCACAACGTAAAAAAATATCGTGAAATATACTAATTACATCCTTTTTTGAATCTCAGAAAGAAGAATTATGGCTCACTGAGCCGTTCAAAAGCCAGCCTATATAAGTCAGCCTAATTTCTTATTTTTAGGCGTTTCTGTTCTTTTCTGGTTTTAACCTGCTTTGAGCATGCCTTGTTTGATGCATTTAATGTATTAACGGTATTTTTTATCTTTCCATATCCTTTTACGATAGCTGGTATTTACCCCACCTCCAGAAAAAACAGCCCGAGGAAAATAATCCCCACGGAAAATATCCCTGAGAAACGACATGGAAAAATACCCCCTCCCCCCACCGAAAGATATTGCATCCTTTTGAATCTGAGAATTACGGCACACTGAGCCGTTCAAAAGCCGGCCGATATAAGTCAGCCTAATTTCTTATTTTTAGGAGTTTCTGTTCTTTTCTGGTTTTAATCTGCAGTGAGCATGCCTTGTTTGATGCATTTAAAGTATTAACGGTTTTTTTTATCTTTCCATATCCTTTTACGATAGCTGGTATTTTCCCCCCCCCCCGACATAACAGCCCGCGGCCAATAGCCCCCCCGGACAATCTACCTGCGCACCGACATGGAACAATATCCCCTCCCCCCACCGAAAGATGTTGCATCCTTTTGAATCTGAGAATTACGGCTCACTGAGCCGTTCAAAAGCCGGCCTATATAAGTCAGCCTAATTTCTTATTTGTAGGCGTTTCTGTTCTTTTTCTGGTTTTAATCTGCATTGAGCATGCCTTGTTTGATGCATTTAAAGTATTAACGGTATTTTTTATCTTTCCATATCCTTTTACGATAGCTGGTATTTACCCCACCTCCAGAAAAAAAAACACCCCGAGGAAAATAATCCCCCCGGAAAATATCCCTGAGAAAAGACATGGAAAAATATCCCCTCCCCCCACCGAACGATATCGCATCCTTTTGAATCTGAGAATTACGGCTCACTGAGACGTTCAAAAGCCGGCCTAGTTTGTTTGAAGAAAATCCCCCCCTAATACTAAATGTTGAAAATTGGGATATTAAGTAAAACATTGAAGCAGTCATCTGAGCTATGGTTGTTTTTAAGTTATCAAATAAATAAAAACTTATTTTTATTCGTGTCCTTTTGAATCTATGAAACCCTGTGAAACTGAACTGCTAACGAGCAGGAAGTGCTTTAAAAAGGGTCAGAGCTAATTATATGCCTCGCGCGGAGAGCTTTATGTCAAAACATAGCGGGCTAATAACAACATAGCGATGGATGTCTCAGTTAGAGAAAGGATTACAATTGAGAAAAGCCAAAATTTAACGAAAGGATAATTATTTCTTTTTGCTAGAATTTCGGGTTGTAAAACAATGGTGGGAGGGGGTTAGGGTAAAAAGAATATATTTTATGTTTTCCATTGATTATAATGATGTTTGTTTGGTTTGGGGGGGGGGGGGGGGTGAGGGGTTTGGGGCAAAGGAAGAGATGTACGATTTAGCTGAATATACTGGAGGATGTCCAAGGAAAATTCGTTTGAAAATAAAAATGCACTTACATTGCTAATTGCGGCTGCCAAGACCTCAAGCTCATCAATTATGTTAATTGTTCTATCCATTCTAGTTGTTTGCACTATGTCAAAATACTTTCTGATAATTTAATCACATTGCATGTCCGTTATATACGAAATCTCAAGGGCCAATTGTTATGTAACGGGGAAAAACATATGTAAACAAAGCCCTCTGATTTGCTGAGAAGGACACACGTGATCTAACTGTTTCCGGGAAACTCATAACATTTGGCTTGAACAACAACATCAAATAAATCGACCTTGACATTCGCTGAGAGCGTGCACTTACAACAACAACAACAAATAAATCGACCTTGGAAAAAGAGGTCATTGACCCCATTAACAACGTGTTCTCCCTAATGACTCTATGCCCATATATGGTGTTCTCGTGGGAGTTATAGGGTCATTTCTACTGATGAAAACATTAATGTTTGCGGTCAACATTGATCGCGCCGGCGGCGCGCCGCCGACATCTTACCGGTGGCGTGGCGCGGCGTGCTCATTTTTGACCCGCCGCCGCCGGTCTTCCCTCATCGGCGTGGCGCCAGGGTCTAAATACGCCACCGTGCAGGATTACTGCCTCTGAAGTTGGAAAGATCAGTTTATTTTTTTCAATAGTTTTTAATCGATTGGCTATCTCAGAATTTTCATGCGATGGCTTTTTGACACCCTTTGGGCCATAATTATCGTTACTAGAAAATGGCAGAAAACACCAACTTTGCTATGGCACAATATTTTTTTCTAATTAAGAAGGGTACTAGTATTTTAATCTCCGCTCAAATAAACATTTATTTGATTCTCTAAGAGAATTAGTTCGATACTATCGCCCCTGGCGGAAAAGTAACAAAACGAAACAAATAAAAACGTAGGGAGTCTAAAAATTTGGTAACTAATTTGCTTATATTTTTCGCCCATATGAGCCCCTGTATAAAATCTATTCCCGGTGAAATGGTGGTGTAGACTGAAAGAAACAAGAGTACCAAAATTGTCAAATTATCTTACCTGCCTTATCATAGGAACAGCTTTGGAGATGGAATTGAAAACAGCAGGAGGGACGGTGGGGACCAAGGAGGCCTAAATCTTCTAGACCTTTACTTAAAACAAATTATACTTAAACTTTTCTTTTTTATAATTATGATATTGAAAATTCGAGATTTTGTAAGACTTTGAGAAATTAATATCAAACAGTTCGTGGTAACGCACTGTAATTATGGAGCGACCCGGGTCAATAGAAACCGAAACTCTCAAAAACAGAATTTTGAATGCTAGTAGATACATCAAAAGAATCGATTTTTATGCTTATTTTAAATATATAAATTTCATCAAGCTTAGTCTTGATGAAATCCATCAAAAGCACCACATCAAAAGTTACGAGTCTGAGAATATTTGCCTTATTTTCGAGTAAGGGGTAAATACCCACTACAAGTTATGGAATCTTAATGAGAATGACACCATCAGATTCAGCGTATCAGAGAACCCTACTGTAGAGGCTTCAAGCTCCTATCTAAAAAAATGTGGAATTTGTATTTTTTGCCAGAAGAAAGATCACGGATGCGTATTTGTTTATTTTTTTTAGTTGTTTTTTTTTTACCAGGGGTGATTGTATCGACTTAGTGGTCCTAGAATATCGCAAGAGGGCTCATTCGAACGGAGATTAAAAATTCTACTGCCCTTTTTAAGTAACCAAAAAAATAAAGGGCAATTAGGCCCCTGTCCAACGCTCATTTTTCCCCCAAAGTCACCCGATCAAAATTTGAGATAGCCATTTTGTTCAAGATAGTCGACAAATCTAATAACTATGTCTTTGAGGATGATTTTCCCCCCACAGTCTCCGAGGAAAGGGCTGCAAGTTGTGAACTTTGATCATTTTTTACATATAATATTCGTTATTGGGAAGTATACAGACGTTTTGAGGGAGGATTTTTTCTGGTGGGGGGTCCGGGGGAAAAAGTTACGTGGGAGGATATTTCCATAGAGGAATTTTTCATGAGGGAAGAGTATTTTCCATGATGCCAGATTTCCCAGCATCATGTAAAAAACGATCAGAAATTAAATAAAAAAAACAAGTTTTTTCAACTGAAAGTAAAGAGCAACATTAAAACTTAAAATGAACAGAAATTACTACGTATATGAGGGGGGTTGCCTTTCCTAAATAGCTCACTCTTACACTGAAGTTTTTTTTAACCTTTAAAAGATGTTATTATTCAAATTAAACAGCATTTGTGATTCAGGAGTAATTTTTAAATAACTAGAACAAAAATCAAACTTAGGTTATTATAAGGCTAATATTAGTTAAAAAAAAGTAAAATTAATATGTAAATTCCGTTTTAATTATTCATGTACGGTGAGCAATCTTCAAAACACGTATTTACTCAAAAACGCTCAGAAATTAAATAAAAAAAAACATGTTTTTCAACTGAAAGTAAGGGGCGACATTAAACTTAAAAGGAACAGAAATTATTCCATATATGAAAGGGGCTGTCGCCTCCTTAACGCCCGGTCTTCACGCTGAAGTTTTTTTTTTTATTGTTTTAAAAAGTAGAGTTGTGTGAAAGAGTCATACTTTAGTTTAAAGAGCGGGGCGTTGAGGGGGGGACAGCCCATTTCATAAACGGAATAATTCCTGTTCGTTTTAGGTTTTAATATCGCCTCTTACTTTCAGTTAAAAAAAAAAATTATTTATTTCATCTTATATATGAAACAATCAGTGGACTTTCATAGTTCTTTCCAGTAAATTTGATTATTATAATGATTTTGCTCTTTTTTTTTGCTGATGTTCTGACAAGTAAAAACCACACTGTTAAAAATGCATTTCCTTTTCGATAATACACATATAAACACCCTCTGTTTAGGGGGTTTGACAGGGTGGGGGGCTAGTACCATTTTTTTTTTTTTTGCAAACCTTGATTGGTCCTGCAATTTTTTATTTTGCTGTTGCGTTGTTGTAGCTCAAAAATACAGTGTAGTGCATTAAAAAATACATCAGACCTGCTCCAAATAAAAATGTTCTCAATAAAGTGTGATTGGCGCTCTTGCCTTTAGAAAGTTTAGGATGCGGGAGTCATACTCCTGTTTTGGTTTTAATTTTAACTGAATTTAAATATCACTCGTGGAGATATTAGAAGTGTTGTGCCATTTGAGAATGAACCTTTGATTATTGAAGTAAATGGAAATACTTTGAAAGAAGCCATTGAGCTTTCTGATGACGAAAGCGCAGTTTACCTGAATTTTTTATTTTAACTTCAGTTTGACTCTGAAATATACTACTAAAAAGACTTCTTACTTTTAATAAAATACTCCTCACTGATCAATTATAAATTGAGAACTAAGTACAAAATTATGAAACAGACTCAAGTTTCAGGAAACGAAATGAGTAGCTAGGCTACCAACTCCTCCAGGTCTAATCTAAACATAATATAGTTCTTTAATTTGGGCACTAGCCTGTAAATCCTCACGATATTTTATGCATTCATTAAAGATTCCAAAGTTTCTATTATGTGAAAACTACAACAGCTGTGATTCATTGTTCTTATTTATAGTATACGAGTGGCTTAAAAATCGTGTGCAGGGGGATTTAGACCACTAAGGCCCTTGAGACCGATCATGTTATAGGTAAACCCTAAATTACGCTAAAAAAACTTGTTGCTTGACTAAATCTAATGTTCTTATGGTCTAGTTCCCTTCCAAACTAACAAAATTCAACTAAAGGATAGGTTTAGATGGTGAATTCCTATGATCTTAGTATTTTCGCACGTAGAGTGAAAACTCTCTTCACACCGTGGCCGGATAAATGAAAAGCAATACAAGATACAAATTAAACATACCGTCACTTAAAAACGCAAGGGTTTAAGCAAAACCAATGCTTTGAACTGACTTATGTCCTAAGCTTATGTTGAGGTTATTCTCAGCTCCAACAGAATTGGGGCTGAGATTACTGGCGCCAAAAGAACGTGCCTATTACAAATCAAGGATTTTTAGTTATCGCACAATAGCTTTCTTTTGGTTTTCCTTTAAAACTTGGAAAAATGTCAAATTACCCCCTCCCCCTTAGATTTCACGTATAGCAGTGCTCTCAATGCTATTTAAGGAACCGAATATAAGACTCCTAGATAAAAGTTTCCAACGTCTGAAGACACAAAACTGGCTATACCAGCGGACCGTGGACCGGCGATCAGCTCGTCGAATCGAACAATTCTTGATAACGAATTGTAGGTAGAGAGCCACTTGGCCCAATAGGAAAAGCAATTTTGAAAAAACGAATTTCGTCCACAATTAACACATAAAAAATTGGATTTTGAAGTCGATCCCAAAAATATAAAATTCATCAAGTTTAATGTTGCCCACCTAAAGGTACGAGCCTGTGAAAATCTGCCTAATTTTCAAAAAAGAGGGGAACACCCACTGGCAAGATATGCAAGCGATCTGGATAAAATCCATCCATTACATTTAGTATACCAGAGAGGGTTCAAGCTCCTATCTAAAAAATGATGAAATGTTTCGTTTTGTCCCAAAAGAAAGATCACGGACAAGTGTTTATTCTTCGTTGTTTTTCGCCAGGGGTGATCGTATTAAACCAGTAATCCTAGAGAGTCGAGAGAGGGTATTTTTCGTGAGAAGTGCCCGAAATGATTTTGCCACGAGAAAAGTGGCGTTTTCTGCAAATTTGTGTCTGAAATCAACGATTCCACCTGGTCGCCACAGAGGACCAATTTGCTATTGGTTGTAAATTATGAGAAAGTCAGTAAACTTAAACGTAAAAAAACATATATTGGGCATCCCTTTTGCAGAGGAAGTAATTCCGCATGGTGGTGCATTCGTTCCTGAAAATTCAAGTAGCCCACACAAGATAAATGGTTGATATGGATATTTATCTTAATGCTTGATTTAACTAAGTAGAAAGACTTGATTTTTCATGAAATTATGTTTAGTGGTATATAATTGCGCATCAATTCTTTTGAAAGAGGGGTGGTGGGTTATTGTACACGCGGGGGGCAAAGGCATAAAAGGGTACATTTCAATACCCGAATTGTCTAATTTTCTTATGTAGCATGAAATATCATATTCACATGCCATCTGGCATAAAGGTGGAAAAGATGGGGGGGGGGGGTCCAGAAAATTTCTTGGAGAGGCAAGTGATAAGAGGAAGAAAATGGGGGTTTGGGGGCAGGTAGTACACATCATATTTTTGTTGGGTCTTGACCTGACTTGAAAAATTACCAGATATTGGATAAGGAAAACAAATTTTTACAACTAAAAGTAAGGAGCAACATTAAAACGCAAAGCAAACTGGATTTACTCCGTATGCGAAGGGGGCTGATTCCTCCTCAGCTCTTTACCCTAAAGTTTGACTTTGTGTCCCAATCCCTTAAAAATGACTGTTGGAACACGAGTGCTGTTGAACGAGAATGAGAAGCTTGAGCCCTAAGGGCTCAATAAAAACAATACTTTTCTAGATATAGATTATGAATGAACGATTTTCCAATCCTGATGCTATTGTTCAGGTGTAGCATTACTAACTCTTATAAAATAAATTAACAATAGTTTAATTGGAAATGTTACATATTTCAAAATGACTTCACCCATAGATTACAAACAATATGTCCCTCAATTGCTGTCACTCATGTGCTTCTTCTCACATCCACTTGTGGAGTGAAAGACATGTTTGACAAGCCAAAAACTATGCTTCTATTTCTTCACCGCTGTTATACTTTTTCAGTGCTTGTAGAACCAAAGAAAACGTATAACCAATCAGTCCATCAGACCTAAAAATGGTAATTTCTATTAGACGCAATGACCTTATAATTGAAAAACACAATGACTGTAAACGTAAAAAAAAATTACTTCGTAATTTTCGTAAGGAAAATTACGAAGTTTCGTAATTTTCCTTAGATAACCGATGATCATTGAAAAAAAAACAGCAAATTATGTAAAAACTATTCCAGCTTTATTAGCTTTCCCTGTCTCAATTATGTAGAAAAAAACTCTTTTGTAACTAATGTATCTTGACGTCACTAAGTAGTAACAAAATTAAGTTTTGCCAATTTGTTATTGACGTTCAAAACGGCAAAATGTTTGATTATTTATTATGATTCTTTTACACTATGCCGAAACCTTTCGCACTGGCGTAACTTAAGACTTTATGCAATTTTACAGATAAATTTTTGTCCGTAAAGGTGGCAGGGCCAAGAAGATTCAAGCTCTACTTAGAAGTTTAACTTGAATGTGCATTGTCAGTTTAACATGAATGTGCCATGTCAGTGTGACATGAATGTGCATTGTCAGTTTAATATACATATACTGATATTTAGTAATCAAAATGTTAATATTATTTGATTTATTAAAGTTATAAAAGTAAAAACATTTATATTTTGACAGTAAAATGCAAATTATGTTCTGGCCTTGGGATGGCATAGGGGTTTTGCGCCCTACTCATGTTAATTTCTGCTCGTTTTGAGTTTGACTCGGTTATTTATTGTAATTTCTGTTCATTTTGGGCACAGTTTATATAATTATCCAGTATGATCTTTCCCTATCTCACCCATTATAAAAACCCGAACCAAGGTGCGGGTGTTCCAGAGAACATTTTTGCAGATAGAAACATAGGCGGCATCAGATCTTTTCACGGGTAGACAAGTCAGACTGTGATCTAATTGGAAACAAGTGGAAACCCGCTATTACGAATAAAGCACTTTGTTGGAAACAATCGGAAACAGACTAACCCGCTAATGCAGAAAGAAGGGGGAGGAGCTTTTTGTTCGCACCGAGAACGAAGACCAGAAATGATCTGCGATAAGCTTACTGGATAATTATATGAACTGTGGTTTTGGGTTTCATTTATTTATCGATGCTGATTTGTGGTAGTTTCACGCTTAGTAGATTATTTGATTTTATTTTTGTTCATTTTTGATTTAATGGAGTTTATTACTTTTCTTTGAAAAAATTATTTTGTGGAAACAGTTTTTTTAATTAATTTTAAATGAAAAGGCAGTCGATCCGGAGCCAGAAGAACCGCCTTCAACTTTTTCAGGGAAAGAAAAATCTATCCGGTCATACAATGTCGATCATCGAAAAAATATAAGATTACAGACGTACCTTAAGTTATGACTATACGAGTAGCTACGCTCCTTAAAGTTTTCATTATGATTGTACTTGTCTCTGCCAAAATCGATTATCGCAAGAAGGGGTAAAGCAATTCCACTGATAACTAGTATGAGTGCCGTTGTGACTACTGCCCATTGTAGTGATGTTCTGTTGTAAGTAAATATAAATGTTCCATTTGCAGAACCTTCAATGGAGAACCGTGGAGATGGGTGATTCTCATTAGCAAGAGAAAAGTTGGGCACCGTAGTAACAAAGATTACAGCATACCACATTGATAAACACCAGAACTGCCTAAACAACTGAATTGATTAATACTTAAATTGGTTAAGTTTAAAGGGAATATAACGCAAAATTGTTTTGAGGAGAAATTCTCCCTCTGTCCTTAATAGGCATCTATGTAATGCATCAGAGTCATCGCGCAAATGTTGAATTAGTGAAGGTCGAAGTGCCTTTCATGCATTATTATGATTATCACTTTTCTCCCGACCCCTCCAATTGTAGGGGTGATTGTATAAACTTAGGAGAGTGCTCTTTTAATTTGGAATTAAAAGTTTTAGCACACTTTGGAGCAGTCAAAAATTGTTTGAAGAAACAATCCATTCTTGTCTTTTCTAAAAATGGGGGCCTAAAATTGTCATAGTCACAGTATTTTTGACCAGATTTTTCTCGTCAACCAAAAATTGATTTGAAGCAGCTACACTTTCTCGTCTTTTTTAAAATGGGGGCCGAAAATTATCAAAATCACTATATTTTTGACCAGATTGAAGCTTTGCAAGATCTTTCCAAAGTTAGAGCACCTCAAATGTTTTTGATAGAGGGTATTAGAAAAAATTTAAACGGAATTTTTTTTTCCAATGAATTTCAAAACTTAGTTTTGTAAGTCCCAGGGACGAGGGGACGCCAATGTACAAATAAACGTTGCATTTTTTTTTTACAAATTTTTATTTCAAAATGTTATTACAAATAAACGTTGTAGTTTACCAACCTTTTAAAACGGGGTTCAAGAAAGAAATAAACTTGTTTTCCCGATCCATCTGATTCTAAAAATCCTTAAGTCCTTGGACCATATAACCTCAATGCACAAAAAAAATCAGTTGTCAAATTGTGAGGTTCACAGAAGGTTTTTATGATTTTTAGTTTATTTTTTGCCAAATTTTTTTCACAGAGGCTGGAAACTTGAATCCGCAAGTCCATGGTCACGATAATTCCTGGCCACGGTAAGACGTAGCCTAATATTCAAAAAACTTTTTTTTTTTTTTTTTTAAGAAAGACAGTTCTTCTGTAAATTACTTGGAGTTTATATTAGTATGTCCTTGAGCCATGGAATCCCAATACTCAGAAGAAATAGGATAAATTAGTATGCCCAAGAATGAGCCTAAAAAGCCTAAAAAAAACTTTCCAACTTCCTGTGTCCAAAAGTCCCTTTGTCACGTGGATCATGGTGCAGGTTAGGGAAACTTCACCCTTCTCCACCTTCTCACCCTAAAAGAAATTGGACCTGAAAATGGACAAAACATTGTATTTTTTTATGAGCCTGAAACTATCAGGGGCCGTTTCATAGGCAATGGGGAAGGGACGGAACCAAAAAGTTTCCACAAGTCGACATTTTGTTTGCCAAGCTCCCTGGTTTCAATTGTTTGGTCAGCCACAATCCTATGATTTAATTTCAGTGCCGATTGGTCCTTTAATGTTTGTCTTCAAGGGCTAGTTTAGGGTGCACTTTGTCCTTTGATTTCAATCCACCACTCAGGTTTCTGAGTAAATCAGCTGAAAATCGCATGCTAAACATGTATACGTCCGCTACTAGAATATGCCTGTCCCGAAAGGGGGCCTCAGATTAAAAGCATTGAATATCTAAGTGGTGATGTAGAAAGAGTCTCGAAAGAGTAGTTAAAAGTAAATTTGTTGATTAAAAGTTTGCTCTTGAGTCTTTGAATGTTGAAACCGTTAGAGATCAGCATATTCGATAGATATTGCTTTTCGGCCAATGCCTATTTACTATTCCCTAGCACTGGCATCTTCGACCCACTGCTGTCAACTCAGTACTTATTATCAGTCAGAAGAACAAATTAGTACCAGTACCTGAAAAACTAACCAGTTTCAATATTTAACGTTTGGGAAGGGCGAAGTCAGAGTTAGGTCCTTAGGTCCCCCAATCCGTGGGGATGGGCAGGATGACTTAACTCATTTTTTTTTTTTGTGAAGAATTAAGTGATCTGAGGTAGGAACTTTTTACAGGGTGGACCACAAGGGAGCAGCGGGTAGATAAAATATTAAACAATAGATATAATATTAATCATTGATGAACACATTTTATTTGCTGTTCCTAAGTGGAGATATTAAGTTAAAATGACAACACAAGCGCCAACAATGTAAAATTGTATTTCTCCGTCTCTCTCTCCCCCTCTTTCTCTTTTCTCCCTCTTTCTCACACCCCCGTCATTATGCAGTAGGAGTTTCACCTTAATATCCTCAGCAGTTCCTGATATATTGGAGATTTGCCTTTATGAAAACCAGATTGCACAGAGTCTGCTTTAATTTTGTTCAACACCCCCCCCCCCTCATCGACTCTGGAAAGTTTTACCTTAATACACTAAACCTTTTTGGAGACCCGGGCACATGTCTCCTTATACAAAAAAAAATTATATTTCGTTTCTCTCTCTCTCCCTCTTTTTCTTCTTCCATGGTATTCACACAAGAGGAAAAAAAAATAATGAATTTTCCAAAAAATCATTTGCTAAGTCTGCAGCTCCATTTTCGTTGAAGGGGTAATAAGAGGCATTCATAAGCTTCCCTCTAAGCAGCAACAGATAGATGCTATATTTCGTGATTCAACCAAAGACAGCTATTTCCAGAAAAAAAGGAAAGAAAAACAAATACATAAAATAAAATAACAAATAGCAAAAATCACATATTTAAATTAAAAAAGGAAATATGTAAACACTAATTAAAAGTTGAGCCTGTTTGCTAATAGACGAACGTATAATTAAATACCTTATAAAGACTAGTCCTCAGATTTGTTTTACCACACCAGTACATCCCTTCAATATCAATAATAAATCGATGTCTATTTTGTTATCGCACCCTGGTAGTCTAATAGATCTAGCACATAGAGAGTGAACCAGATTATTCAACTGATTTGAAACCTAAGGTAAATAGTGGGAATAAAAAATACGGTCACGTTCGTAGACGTGAAACTACTACTAGATGTTCATGAGAAACTTCGACAGGCCATATACATTAAGGCTTTGATTATACGAATGTCAAGGAAATGGAACAGTTTTCCACTGAGACAGCTTCAGTGATGGAAATTTTAAATACAAGTCTTTAATTCGGACGAATCAGAATCAAAAGGCAATCTTACCTGCTACCGAATCAGCACATCTTGTAAAGCGAAACGAACCAAACAAAACATAGTGCATCTAGTATAGAGATTTGAGTTAGATTTAAGATAGATGATAAGTTAGAGATTTTTGTTAGATTTATCAAAATCAAATAAAAGTAAAGTGAAGTTTAAAGTTAAAACACAAAATTACCCTGAACAGGAGCAAGGATGTTGCTCCCCTCAACCCCCAACTCTTAACGGTCAAGTGGTTGCTGACACTTTACTGAACATGAAACAGTTTTGTTCAGAGCAGGAACCTAGTTCATTTTTGTAATCGATAAAGCTTTTGCGGTTGTTTTTGTCATATTGTAAGTAGAAATGCCCCTATTGACACTATCAGTACAAAATTCGGTTATCAAAAGAATGTATCTCGTGTCAGTACACCTAATATGGGCATAGAGTCCCTAGGGAGAAAGATTGCGTAATCACTCAATGACCTCTTTTTCCAAGGTCGATTTATTTGTTGTTTCTAAGTGTAATAACTCCGGGACGAAGATTGCACATGCGCATTGAATTCTAACGGGAACAATGTTATTGATCTAGGACTCAAGGGGGAAGTGAATTTCCGAGAACTTGATTGCGTAATCGATTGGGAATTTTATTGATCCGATAACGGGAAACAGTTAGATCACGTGTTTCCTTCTCAGCCAATCAGCGAGTCGGATACATATCCTTTCTCAGCCAATCAGAGACTTGCTTACGAATGGTTTTCCCCGTTACATAACAATTCGCCCAATTGAGATTTCGTATATAACGGGCATGCAATGTGATTAAATTATCAGAAAGTATTGTGACACAATGGAAACAACAATGAATGTTATTGATGAACTTGAAGCCTTGGCAGCCGCAATTAGCAATGTGAGTACATTTTCATTTTTTATTTTCAAAATAAAATTATTTTCATTGGTCACCCTCTAGAATATTTAGGTAAGTACCCCCTCCCCCCACAAACCTAACACCATGCATTCCTTATACTCACTAGGAAACATAAAATATGTTCTTTTTATTACTTAAACCTAACCCCCCCCCCACTGTTTTTAAAAGTATAATTCTTGCCAATAGAAATATTTCTCCTTTTTCAATAAATTTATTCTTTCTGTAAGCCTATCAAAAAGTGACATTCAACTTCTGTCTATCCCATAGCTATTAATAAACTGTTTCCATGTAAGCAAACCATCGCCGCTTACTTGATTTAAAAACATTTTTCCGCAATGATTTAAACAGGTGATAATTAGCTGAAACCCCACAATTACACTTCATGCTATTTAATCTTCAACGATAGTGACTTAACCAAATGGTTTCAACGATAAAAAGGATTTGCTTTTCTCTTTCTCAAATTAAAAAGGTTTTAAGCAAAAAGAGATTACTGTTTATTAAGCTTTTGGGTTTGTAACATGTATTTGACGGAGAACTGATGAACCGGGACTATTTCCAAAAATAATTACCAAAATTATATTTAGGACATGTGTGAAAGGGGGGGGGGTTGACAGCCCTCAATTCTATCACCACTATTGTAAAATGAAAAAAAAGTGCTTGCATGAAAAGTAAGGTTAGGTTGAGAGGTCGAGGAAGAAGCCTTCTTTAATTAATTAAAATACCATGTGATCTCTGAGTTCAGTATATTTTTACTTTTTGCTTTACTGAAAATGCCGGCGTAGGGGGCCTTTCTTAGTGATAAATGCTTTTCTAGACAAAATTATGCGGATGAGGATACTAACTTTATTTCTGTAAAAAGGGGCAAATTATTTCAATACTAACTTTTTTCTCTTCTTTTTAAGGCCAATTGTGAAGAATGTCCGTCGCCGCCACCCTGTAAGAGAGCAAGAGAGGGTGAGGCAACCCCATCCATGCCAGCCCCTATGCAGTCATGTAGAAAGCTAAAAAGAGAGTGGATGACTGCTCACATGATGGTGAGCCACGCTGCTCCAACTCCCCAAGCCCATGACATCGCTGGCCCAGCTGCGCAAGAACATAGCGCTGCCACCCCGTCCGCCCTCCAACACGCACTACCTGGACCATCCGGCACCCAAGTGCAGCCAGGATTTGGAAATGTGAGCATTTTTTTCATACCTATATTATATAAATATATATATATATCTATTTCTTCCAATATTTTTTCATTTCACTATTTTTCAACCCAATATAAACATATCTCAGCGAGATATTAAAATATTAACCCCTCGCCCCCCAAACATTGTTTTCTCTCCCCTCCCCCCCCTCGGAGATATCTAATGTAATTTTTTTGCAAAGAAACTGCTCCTCTTTTTTCTAATCTTTGCTATTTTCTCTGTTGCTATCGCTTCGATATCTCATAAGCGAATATTTTTATGTAATTTATAGTAAATTAATAATCACCGCCTTTGAAACTCAAAATGCTATTTTTTTTTAATCTTTACTATTTTCTATGCATTCCCCCTATCTATTTGCCGCTATCTCATAAGCAAATATTTTTAGGTACCTTTGAAACTCCGTGATTGCTATTCTTCGCATAGTTTTAAGAGAGATTATTCCTTTTATCTATTGCACATATTGACGTTCTAATTTATACTGAAAATAGCTTAAAAACCATTGCATTGATTTTAGCGAGGGGGAACCAAGCTAACGGTTTCCGACATTTTCCTCGTCTGAAGCTCAGTCTTGGAAATCAGAACACTCGCGCGCGATAGGTTACAATAATTAAGCTCATGAGTTCACTGAACCAGTATGGAATTAGAGAGAGAAATAGCGACTTATACAGTCTAAGCGAATATTTCAACTTTTGACGAACATTGTGTAAAGGGGGCAGGGAGCCACGTGGTGGGGCCGGGGAAGCGCAGTGGGAAGCGCTGCGGCCCGAGAAGCGCAGTGGGAAGCGCTGCGGGCCAGATAATCACCGCAGGGATGCGCTGCGAGATGCACTACGGGTCAGAGAAGCGCCGCGGGATGCGCTGCGGGCCCGAAAAGCGCCCAAAAAAAACACACATAATTATTTAGTTTTAGTAGTTTGAATATTTAACTATCTCTTTATTGAACAAAATAAGTTTGTCGCCTTCTATGTAAATCGATGCTTTAGATTGTAAATATATTATATTAAGTTCGATATTTTGGAACTTTCAGTTCAATTAACCAAATACTACTACTAAGCGATGACTTTAAATAATAATCCAAATTAAAAAAACAGTTTGGTTGATTTCAACACTTTGAAAATAAGCTATTTTTCATTTATAGGTTGGACGACCATTGGTCAAATATTCATCATCATCCTCATCAGCTGGTGAAGGAGAGGAGGCACATGTGGAGTCTCCCAACAATTTAACATCGGACGATAGCATTTTACATGACAATGAAATACCTGATAATATTGATGAGTATTTAAATGATTTTTTAAATGTAGATAATAGCACAGTTGAGCCGGGGGACTTGAGCCAGAATACACTACAGCTTTTGGAGGATTTTACAAACGAATTAACTGGGAGCCCTTCTCCTCCTCCTCCTCCAGCCTTCGATACCCTAACGAGTCCACTTCAAACAACTGAAGTGGAACATTCGCCAGATATTGTTGAACAACTTGGGGGTGGGGGTAATACACACGAGGGGTAGGGGGGAACAACCTTCCCCGATTTTCAATTGTCCAACAGAATTTTAAATGCAATAGTTGTTTACACTGCGACGTTTGGTGACCCTTTTAATACACTTATGGGGGGAAAATTTGTTTTTGACCCTATAAAAATTGTGCACAACTATGTAGATAAAATTCGTGCACTTCTGGAGAACCAAATGCAGTTGTGGGGGAGGGATTCAATTAAGGTTTCTATTGTTTTAAAAGTTTTCTATTCAAATGCGGGGAAACGTGAAGTTTATTATCATTATGTACAGTCCGAGATGCTCTTAATTTATCTAAATTTAGAAAATTTTGAGGTTGCTTTCATAGATTGGGTAGATCAAATTATTGCACATCTTGAGAATTTTAATGAAAACGGTAGTGGGTCTCTAGTTCTTTTTGTTGAAAATTTAAGTGTAAATATTTGTAAATTTAAGAAAGATTTTATTTTAAGAGGTGGGAGTGGAACAGGGGCAGTAGAATTAAAATATAATTCAGATCTAGAACGTTGTCAAAGTTTCCAGCGGATCTGTTTGGAAACAGATCAAATGTGTTTCAGATATGCTTTCCTCATATCAGCATTCGAGCCTCTAGCTAGTGACACTAGCAAGACGAATTAAGATAACTGGGCTATGCATGGGAAGGATGGGTCCAATTTCCCCATTGTAGATTTCTCATGTTTAGAGGGTATATACCCAGCAACGCTACGATCCATTGATATTTTTGAAAGGGCTAATGCCCACTTAAATATCGGCGTTACTGTGGTTCAGTATGACACTGAATTTGAAGATGGGGTTCGTTTAAAAAAGAAGGGGGTGGTCTTCCCTGTAAGGCGCCCGTCAATTGATTTGGTCAGACACTGGGTTTGGTTGTTATACACAGCCCCTAGTGACCCTGCCAATTCAATTGGCCATTTTAATCCGATTACAGACATTAGTAGAGTTCTGGGGGAGGGTAAGAAACAGAGTTCACGTTTCTACTGTCCAACAGGCCTCTCTAGAATTTGTACTGAATTAAAGTTGTAAAATCATATGAGGCATTGTATCCGACATGGCTATCAGACGGTGGAAACGGTTTCAGGGGATAAGGCCATTCTACGATTCCAAAATTTCCAAAACACCCTTCTCCAGTGCAACAAAATATCTTTTGACTGTGAAGCTAAGCTGGTGGATGTGAACGATCCTCAATTTCCAAACCGAGTCAAAGAACATCAGGCTATTGCAGTTTCCTATGCTCACGCGCAAAGAGACAGTTCTAACACCATGCGGTTGTTAGAAATAGTAGAAAGATTAGATGAGGGGGACTGCATGACCAAGACACGGACTAAACTAATTGGCACGGCTAATGGTGCTATTTCTTGTTTGAGAAATACCCATTATCCAATGGTGTTGTCTGCAGAGGATCGTCTCGCTATTAAAAATAAAAAATTATATTGGGCTTGTAAGGGAGAGTTTGTTGTGGGGGATACGGGCACTAAAGGTAAAAGAGGGGCCGGTGGGAGGGGGAAAGTCAGAGATCATAATCACTTGTGGCAGGAAATATCCTCGGGGGGTAGTAAGTGTAGGGGGGTTGCGCATCAATCGTGTAATTTAAAGGTTATCCAGCAGTTTTTTATCCCTGTTTTTATTCACAACTCAAATTACGATTTAAAATTTATTTTACCGGCACTGGCACGTATGCATAGGGAGGGAGGGGGAGTAGATTGTCCATGGGTGAATAATTCATTTATCTACAACATTATTCCCAAATCGGCTGAGAAGTTATTGCTTCTCGAACTGAAATAGCAGGCAGTGGATAATGGGCGTACGTGCTGGAATAAAATCAGGTTTTTAGATTCCTTTAGTTTTTTTTCCCAAGGCATTGAGTCAATTGATTCAAGTGCAAAAAAGCGACAATTTTGATAGCTTTCCCTTGCTTAAACAGCACTTTCTAGACAGTGAAATGTATGACCTGTTGACCTGCCAAGGTATATACGCATACGACTATTACTGTTCTGGCACTCGCTTAAGTGAGGTGAAACTACCTCCAATTGAAGATTTTTATAAGTCACTGACCAACAGTGAATGCACAGCCGAGGAATATGAGTTTGCCAAGAAGGTGTGGTCCAAGGGGGATTGTAAAAATGGGTGGGATTATTGTAGACTGTACTTGGCCAGTGACGTTCTAACTCTGTTGGATATAGTCTGTAAGAACACAGACCAGATATATTCAGAGTTCGGGTTAGATATAGGCTATTATTTCTCCACACCACATTTAGTGATGGATTTAATTTTAAAAATTAGCAAGGAGGAAATAGGCCTAATCACCGATGTAGATCAACACCTTTTTGTAGAGCGTTCAATGAGGGGAGGGTATGTGTTTCATGGGGACCGCGTCTTATCAACCAATCCGAGCGGACAAAACAGCACCTGTGTAAGGTCAAATGCAGTTTTCTTGGACATGAACTCATTGTATCCCTCGGCAATGTCACACTACTCTTTGCCGTGGGGGAACTATCAATGGCTTGAGAATCCTTGTGAGTTCCCCGAAATTACCAACGTCGAGGAAAATGGGCCACAAGGATGGCTATTTGAAATTGTTGGTCAAAGTTCACGGGCCCTCCATGATTCCGTCAGAGATTTTATCCTTCCTTTTATTGATGGACCCGTGATCAGGTAATCGGTGAGTCCCTACAGTCAATCAATGGTTGTTGGTATAGAAATGCGCTGAACCACATTCAACCGGAAACTGATTGCGGAACGGGACCCTCAATAGAATATATGTGTTCCCCACGTGCTTTTGTACTGGATGGTGAACAATGGTTTCAAGATCACCAAAATACACAGGGTCCTGCAGTTCAATCAGCGACCATACTTGAAAACGTTTATCGATACCTTTGTCGATAAACGCTCTAGGGCAAATTCAAAGGTGGAGAAGGAAATGTATAAGCTCATTCTAAATTCAGCGTTTGGCAAAATGTGTGAAAGCGTACGTAATAGATCTCGCTGCGACGTCGTGACTGACCCTCTAGAGTGTGTACGAATTATTGCCGACCCCAATTTTACATCGTTCATGAGCATTGAGACTGGCATGGTTCTTCTAAACATAGACCAAAGCGAAATTTAGTACTGAACAAGAATATATCAGGAGGCAGTTCAGTACTGGAAATTTCAAAAAAGCTCATTTTGCCGTTCTTTTACAATGTGTGCAAGGTGCACTGGCCACGGGAGGGGGATGTTCAAGTTTGCGATTGGGATAAAGATTCTCTTCTGTTAAATATAAATGGGGCCGATGATTTATTGGATGATTGAGCAAAGGGGGAGTAAATCCGCTCCCAGATGGATTTCACAAACGAGAATCTATCACTTTTTCCCGAGCTGGTGAAACATCTAGCCCCCAACCAACTATTAAAATTAAAATCAGAGCCGGGGAGCGAATTGATATCCAGGGGGGTGTTCCCGGGCCCCAAAGTTTATTGCGTTGAAACTCATAGTGGGGATGAAAAGAAGGCATGTAAAGGGGTGCCTACACATTTTGTAAAGAGCAATTTCAACATGAGCGTGTACAGAGACTGTGTAGAAAGTAGCCTAGTGCCGAGAGCACAAGTGCTTGCAATTCGCTCTCTACAGTATAGAAATTATACTGTGAGAGTGGAAAAGAATGCAATGTCGTGTATATCCGACAAAGTCTATGTGCTCGAGAATGGTGTGAGTGTCCTACCTCATGGCCACTACTGTATTTCAGACCGAGTTGAATGCATAGACTATCGCAATCAACTTGGTTTCGATAAATTAACCTAACCTGATCTAACCAACTAACCACTAACCAACTAACCACCAACCTGTTCATAAATTAACTAACCCAATCTAACCTAACCTAACTCAACCTCATCTAACCTGACAATCTAACCACCTTAACTCAACCTCATCTATCTCGATCTAACCACCACTAACCCAACCACTAACCCAACCACTAACCTGCAGTGACGACAACTATTGTGTACTGTTATTTTTCCACCGCGGCTCCCGGAGGGGTGGGGGTGGGGAGGTGGGGGGGGGTCCCTTCCCGCGGCTGCCCAGGTGGGGGGGGGGGGGGGTCCCCCCCGAGGCCGGCCGGCCATCGGCCCCGCGGCCCTGGGGGGGATCCCACACCTTTAAATTCACCGTAATGTGTTCAACTGTGCTAGTTTTCCGTGAGTGTATTTTCAAGTGTTTTCTGTGTTTTGTTGTTGTATAGAAAAGTGTTTTTTTTTTGTACAGAAATGTGTTTAAGTTGAAAATAAGTGCTTTAAAAGATGGACAGAAAAGTGCTGTACAGAAAAGTGTTTTTTTTTTAAAAAGACAATAAGTGCTGATGATGGACAAAAGTGTTTTTTTTTTATTTTACATATAGTGTCTAAATAATTTCCGAGTTCATGTTGAACAAATAGGTTTTTCATTTTGACTATTAAATTTTTTCAACTGTTATTGTTTAACAAGTGTTATTTTTATCATAGCAATTCATATTTATGACAAATATTTGTTTTCATACAATGCCGAAATAAAAGTAATCACGAAATCTTGTTTTTTTTTGTTCTTCATCTTGAATATATAGATCTATGGGGGAAATTACTACTTATTCATTGGACACGTATGATTTACAGTTAGTTGTAGACCGACTGTTGTCAACAGCAGCATGTATCAATTTAAAACACCCTTCAGATCGTTTCTGTGTGGTCCCTCAATGTTAGGGAAAACAGTACTCTTAGCTAAAATAATTCAAAATTGCAAAAAAATGTTTTTGAAGAAGCCGAAAAAAATCTACTATTGCTATAGTATTTGGCAGGAGTCCTATGATAAAATAAAAGCTATTGCCACAACCATACCAATACAATTCATACGGGGACTTGATGTTTTCAATAGTATTGACTCGAACTCGTGGTTGATTATTGATGATTTGGCTGAATCCATTGAACAGTTCTCGCAGGAAATGCTACAACTGTTCACTGTTCGCTCCCACCATGAACACATTTCCATTACCCTAGTTCTACACAATCTGTTTCATCAGAGCAAAGGTATGCGAACCCTTGAATTGAATGGTACCATCTATATTATCTATCGAGTCGTCCATGATTCTAGCTTGCTAATAACTCCCAATCAACAGGTATACCCTGGTACCCCTAAAGGTCTATTTTCACTGTAAACTCGGGCGACTAGCAAGCCCTACAGCTACATTTTGCTGGATCTTAATCAGAACACGCCCGAGGATCTACGTGTAGTCACCGACATTTTCAACAGTGAAATTACAGTATATCTCCCGGTGAACAGGAGAAAAGGCTATTAGTCGTCATTATGACACTGAAGAAAGTACAAGAACAGCGGACTGTATTTTACGTTTTAAGAACTTCAAAACCCTTGCTTAGGAAGACTGTACTCAAAAATGGGGTTGACAATGATTTCATTAATCTAATAGCTGAACTTTTTTTAAATTTGACCGAGGGCAATGTTCAACTGCCAGAAGTTGTTAGACAACAGAAAACGCAACAGCGTTCCAATGTCCGCGCATTGGATTTTAAAAACAAGGTAAAAAAAATTAAAACAAAACGGCTCCTTCAAGCAGGCGGTAGCTTTTTCACACTTTTACTGCCAATAATTGCAGGACTTGTAAACAGTTTTCTCTAGAGAATGGCTAAACCATATAAATTGACGCCATTTGAACTTGTCCTCTCGCCCGTCGAACATTTTGAAGACAATCTAAGCAAATTCATTAACGATGAGAATATTGCCGATGACAAAAAACTGCTTTTACTTCAAAATGCATTGCGACGTATGGACAAACATAAACCTTATCGTGAGAGACCCACCGTCGCCACCACCGCCACTGATCCCTCTAAACAGGAAACATCTCCTCAAGATTCTGCAGCAGCATCAAAGGAGAAGGAATTGAATTCAATTGTATCGAAAATTGGAAACCTATTGCCACTCACCTATCGAGAACAGAGTAAAAGAGTATTATCTTATCTCATGTTGGAAACTGCAGATGAATATCAATTTAAAGTCGATAGCCCAGGGAAACGAATTATAATTCAGGGAAAAAGTTATAATCTAGTTGATTTAATTTGTGATATTGTGACGAATAGTAAAGTACTTTTATCCTTTGAAAATAATCTATACATCTTTCTGTGTGTATCGAACTATCACAATATTCTTAGTGGCAATAAGAAAATTCTAAAGAAACTAAGCGAATATAGTCCTCCTCCAACCCCAACAACACCATTTAAAAAAGAAAAAGAAGATTCAGCATATGAAGATACGATCAGCAGCAGCAGCAATGATTTTACAACACCTGTGGCTGCTAGTCAAAAGCGAATACGAATTGATTCACCAACCAGTGTGCAAAAGGGGAGTAGTCATTACGCTACGGGTCTAAGTTCAAAATGGATGAAATTTTAAAAGGTGTCTATGAAAATATTGGCGAAGTGGGAAGTTTGAGTTCTCCCAAAACATTGTCTAAAGCTGTGTCCGGCACCACATTTAAAAATGCAAAAGATTATCTAGAGAATGAATCGTGTTACACACTGCATCGAAATCACAGGCTTCGCAGCAAACAATATCGACAAACTAAAGCCTTTTTCCCTCTGCATATAATGCAAACGGATCTTTTAACTCTAGATGCAATTCAACGACGTCACAATGCACCCTACAGATATATTCTGGTGGCAATAAGTATCTTTAGTCGCTATGTCTATGCAATTCCACTGCGGTCAAAGAGAGGTGTTGGAGTTGCTCAGGCCATTGAAAGTATTCTTGAACAGGATTCGTATAGAAAAATTCAATCGGACCGTGGCAGTGAATTTGTTAATCCCCATGTGCAAAAGGTTCTTTTGAAATATAATACAGCACTTTATCATAGTCACAGCCCGATAAAGGCTGCATTGGCTGAACGATTAATAAGAACGATTCGTCTATTAATTTCAAGATATTGTACCCTGAAAAATACATCGGCTTTTATTCATGATTTAGATAAAATCATGCAGATATATAACCATCGACCCCATCGATCTCTGTCCAACTCAAGTCCTCGGGATGTCCACTACAATGAAAATACATTTGATGTTTTTCTAAAGCAATATTCCACGGGTGAAAAAGAGAAAAAAAAAATGTGAAGTAGAAATACAAAGTAGGTGATACATTTCGAATTAATAGAACCAGCCATATTTTTAAAAAGGAGACATATTTAAGGGGCACTAAACTTTTCAGAGTGTCCAAAATCCTGGACACTGAGCCCACGACATATCGACTGCGAGACACCAAAGATGACGAGATTCTTGGCGGTTCTTATGAATATGAACTGCAAAAAGTTAGAAACACTAGTGAAATTTATCAAATTAAAAATATATTAAAGAGTCGTACACGCCATGGCAAGAGACAGTTGTTTGCTCACTGGCTAGGATACAATTCAGATTTGACTTTTGGGTTGGTGCTGAAGACACTAACAATGCCCAATGATTCCTATGTGACTTTCGTGTCCAATATTTCCGATCCTCTCTACAATGACTTGAATAGAACAAGTGATTTTTGGACGAAACTCTCCCCCACCATCAAATTCGAAGACAATGGAAAGTCTGAAGTGGCTCTTGTCGACTGTATTCTCAAAAATACCTATGACATCCTGAGAAAGGATCGTAAATATGAAATAAACATTAGAACCTTTGATTGGCCGCCACTACCATCCTCAAGTGATCAAGAACAAATTAAAAAAATCAATTGTATGAATTATCCGTATATTGTATTACCCTACGAGGAACTCACCTGTATGAATGATTGATGTCGTTCTATTTATAAAAGAATTTCCGCTCGTAAAAAGGGAGCTTTTCATTTCAACTATTCAAAGGAGGAGGGCAAGATCTAAATTAGTTCACCTATTGCCAGTGAAAAGGTTATTCTCAACGATAATCTAAAGGAGGTTCTTGTCTTTAGGCTCAATGTAATCAATGGTAAAAGTGCCGGAAACATTAATTTCATTTTTGCTGACAACCCACTTGCCTCAACACAGATACTTGTATATTTCTCTACGCCTCATTTATGGAAACATCTCGGGTTGGTAATTCAAATGGTCCCTTCCTGCGAGTTCTTGAATGAACAACCACTCGAGAGCACATTCATCACTACACTATGAAGCAACTTCAGTATATCCCCATAAACGCTTTCTATTCGGAATTTTTTCAGTTAACACTAAAAAATGAATTGGGTGATCCCATAGTAATTTCAAAGGGTTTGGCTCTGATTACATGCCATTTTCGTCCCATCTTTCAATAGCAAGATGTCTAATAAAAAAGTGGTATTCACTTGTCCTGATATTGACTGCTATGTTAATACTCTTGGCCCAAGACAACAGGGCAATGGAATGGACTACTACAAAGGTCGCTCGTCAATGTCCGGCTACGGTCTTGGCAGTTGGTTTGCTAAGCTCTTTCGCTCTTCACTACCATTGGCTAGAAAATATCTTGTACCGGCTGCGACAAATTTTGCTTCCTCTACACTATACGATTGGGGCTCTGGCAAGGATTTTAAAAAAAGCGCTTCCGAAATTCTTAGGTCCAGTGCGCGAACCCTTGGCGAGAGATTAAAACAAAATGGTAAAGGCTTAAAAAGGTCAAGAAACAATGTATCACTCATCAGTGTCCACTCAGGTCGGAAACGAAAGACATCCCTCTTGTCAAAGAAAAGAAGGAAAAAGCCGACACGTGCTGTAAACAGAAGTCCCAGGAAGAAAATTGTTAGATCGAAACTAGATTTCTTCTCCTGAAATGTCCTACCTACTGCATAAGGATTCTCAACCTTCAATCACCGCCTCACTGAATCTATTCAATGCTGAAAATGTTGATGTGAGTGTCAAGCATGGATACTATGAACAATTTTATCCTCAACAACCCCTCTCTGATAATATCCACTTTCAAATTTATTCCAATGAAGACTATTTTACGGACATGTCTTCAACATTTATAGATTTGCAAATGAAAGTCCGGAAAATCAATAATACAATGCCAATTTGGGTCTATGGAATATGCTATGAAAATTGTATACTACATAATTTATTTTGCCAACTTAGTATCTACATAAATGGCAAGCTGGTGAGCACAGGCAACAATCTCTCAAATTATACAAGCTATATGCACTTCAAGCTGATGACACCCAAGTCATACAAGGAATTCAGAGGCACCTCAAGTGGATATGAATATATTACTAATACTGATAGTACAGATGCACTTAAAAATGCTACAACTAGTGAATTACATCTAGTTGGAAAAATATGTCATGAAATATTTAATATACCCCAGTGGCTACCACCCAATGTTAAAGTGGATATAAAACTAACGCTTGCACCCTCCAATTTCATATTGAGAAAAGAACTTGCAGCCATCCCGATGTAAGCCTCTCTCTCACTACGGCAATACTTTATGTATGCAAACAACAGGTTAAGAGCTCTGTTGCTTTGGCAGTGGAAAAACTGAGAGCCAATAAAAATACTATTAAACTACTTGTTCCTCACACAATCACCAATCAACGTCATATTGCAATGGGTTCACGTACCTTCACCGACTCATCCTTCATCAAGGGCGAAATTCCGTCGAAATTGGCTTTGGCCTTTATAAAAAGTGCCAGTGCAATAGGATCATGGAAAGAATTTCTACAAAAGTTCGAGATGATTGGACTTTCATCTCTTGTGTGCAAAGTAAACGGCATTCCACTCTACAATCTATCTTTTGATAAATCCTATAGAACATTGCACGAGTTGACCATGCAAACCCTAGACCAAGACTCTCAACTATTTGAAAATAGTATAACCAAAGATAAGTTTGCTAAAACACATGGTATCATTGTTCTGCATAGGTCTGGCACACAGGATATGAGTATCGTACGTACGGGGAGTGTACGTTTAGAGTGTACATTTGCCGACCCATTTACTGAGAGTGTTGCACTAATCTCACTAAATCAATATGAAACCTATTGGGAAATCACACCCGACGGCAGTATTCCACTAGACTTAGCGCCATGAACACCAGCCAAAAAATCAATGTATTTAATATGGACCCCTACATGTCCCAGTACAAATCCTATTGTCTACCCTCGGAATTTCTTGGGAAAATTTAAAGTGTTAACAATACCTTAATTATTGATAATAGCAGTCCGTTGACTGTGCTGACGGGTCATTGGCTGTGCATCTTTCAAACAATAAAGACGATTGAATTTTTTGATCCTCTTGGTCTACCCTATACATTCTACACACCTCACATAAGCAACTATATTGAGAGCAGTGGGAAAACTATTATTCAAAATCGGAAAAGGGTTCAGGATCTAACGACTAAAAGCTGTGCCTTCCATGCACTACTATATTTTGTGTTCCGATGTCGCAGCTATACTTACAAGCAGTTTCTCCACATTTATGTTGACAATCCCCGTCTGAATGACTTTCTAGTGGAAAATATCCTCTCAGACCTATATAGTATCGATTTCAGTGCCCTAAGAGTAAAGTGCTTAAAAAATGTTTGTGAATTTGTTTATTAATAAAATGCATATATATATATACAACAATGTCTTTAAATCTTCACTTTAGATTTCTTCATCTTCGATGTATAGGCAACTGTCGTGAACCACTAATGCTGGTAAATCATTTGGATTCACTGTATATTGATCTTGATTGACGGCAAAGTCAGGGTCACATTTTCTACAGTACAATGTAACTTCACTCTTGTCATATCTCTTTGTATAGTCAATGATACTATTTGCATTTATATTATGAAATTCACGAGTTTCAATCTGTCTATTTGAAGCAATATCACATACAATGTTTTCAAATGGTGAATCACATTCGGTAACTGTCAAATAAAAATCACTTAGTTTATAATCATAGTAGGTAGTGTCGTCACAACGATGACGTAGAAACCAAATTGTCTTGTTATTCCAACAGTTGAATCGTAGACCAGATTCCTCTTCCCAGAATAATTTAAATCCACGACGATACCAATCTCGTAGAAATAAACTAAAATCACGGTTGGGATTCTTTCCAATCATAGCGGGGTAAGTATTCTCCCACTGATCACATTTATCATAGTGACAATTGGAGCACAGGTGTCCTCTAAGGTGAGAGTCACACAACTCCTCAAGACATGAATTACATCCTTTAATTTGTACTGCATAGCCTCTATGTAATTTACAAGGATTACATAATTTACACTTTTCACTGTAGTCATCTATAACTGTAAAATTCTCACATTGAGTCCAACTGCCAAGAGTGTACATGCACAATGGACATATATATAACATTTTTCGGTTTCCGATGTCAACTCACTCACAGCTAAAACGAAACTGATCATCCTCGCTCCATAAATTCAATGAGAGGGAAATGGGTGAGAGGAGTAACACTGTGACGTTACTTCTTTCGAATGACGGGGGAGCCATCTACATTGAATCTATTGGCAATATTTTCAAAAGTGTATCCATAATATGATTCTGCCTTGTTCCAATTAATGTATCAATAAAATGAGTATAAGCACTTGAGTCACATTTTAAAAGTTTCATACAATAGTCCAATGGGGGAGAATCAGTCCTCATTATATTGTCAAGAGTTCCCTGACAAGAGAATATCCTGCGTTGAAGAGATAACTCGAGAAAATCGTCATCCAAAATCAAATGTTTTTCCATAAACACTAGATTTGATCTAATTCTCTTTTTCTCAAATTTATTCATTTTTCAATCCTTTCACTCCGACTGCTGACTCTAGGCTGACCCTGATTCGTTAGCCTTAACCTAACCTAACCAGAAAAGAAACAGAAATACGAAATCTCAAGGGTGAATTGTTATGTAACGGGGAAAATAATATGTAAGCAAGTCTCTGATTGGCTGAGAAAGGAAACACGTGATCTAACTGTTTCCCGTTATCGGATCAATAAAATTCCCAATCGATCACGCAATCAATTTCTCGGAAATCCACTTCCCCTTCAATTACACAATCAAGTTCTCGGAAATCCACTTCCCCCTTGAGTCCTAGATCAATAACATTGTTCCTGTTAGAATTCAATGCGCATGTGCAATCTTCGTCCCGGAGTTATTACACTTAGAAACAACAAATAAATCGACCTTGGAAAAAGAGGTCATTGAGCGATTACGCAATCATTCTCCCTAGGGACTCTATGCCCATATTAGGTGTACTGACACGAGATACATTCTTTTGATAACCGAATTTTGTACTGATCGTGTCAATAGGGGCATTTCTACTATTGTAGTATCAGAGCATTTTTTGTACCATGGCAGATTTTCAGTAAACTGTAAGCAACCACTCAAACCGTACGAGACAGGAGAGTCTGGTGTCTGGTTACGGGTTTATGACCTTGTCAATTTCAACCATGCACTTTTCTTTTGGATTTGGTACCATTTCCAAAGGGTTTCAGGCTTAATTTTGAAATCTTAAAAATATTATTTCCGTATTTACAAATTTTATCAAGTTGTAACTGAAGTTCACAGTTTATAGAATTATCCAGTAAGTTTATCGCGGATCATTTCTGGTCTTCGTTCTCGGTGCGAACAAAAAGCTCCTCCCACTTATTTCTGCATTAGCGGGAATGCGGTTTAGTCTGTTTCCGATTGTTTCCAACAAAGTGCATTATTCGTAATAGCGGGTTTCCACTTGTTTCCGATTAGATCACAGTCTGACTTGTCTACCCATGAAAAGATCTGACTTCGCTTATGTTTATATCTGCAAAAACGTTCTCCGGAGCACTCGCACGCCGGTCCGGGTTTTTATAATGGGTGAGATAGAGAATGATCATACTGGATAATTATATAAACTGTGGTTTTAAGTATTGATGTTGCTCCTTCCTTTAAGTTGAAAAACTTTTTTTTTAATTAATTTCTGATCTTTTTCTTTAATATTGCTGGGAAATCCGGCGCCCCCTTAATAGCAATGTCCCTTCCCACATGAAAACTTCCTTCATGGACCTATCCTCCCACCTAACCCACGACCCACCCCCCCCCTACCAGAAAAAATCCCCCCTGAAAACGTCTGTATACTTCCCAATAACCAATACTATATGTTAACATTGGGTAAAGTTCAAAACTTTCAGCCCTGCCCCGGGGACTCCGGGGGACTAAGTCATCCTAAAAGACATAGTTATCATATTTTCGACGATGCTGAACTAAATGGCTATCTCAAAATTTTGATCGTGTGACTTTGGGAAAAAAATGAGCGTGGAGGGGGCCTAGTTGCCCTCCATTTTTTTTGGTCACTTAAAAAGGGCCCTGGAACTTTTAATTTCCGTTCCAATAAGCCCTCCCACGATATTCTAGGACCACTGGGTCGTTACGATCACCCCTGGGGAAAAAAACAACAACAAAAACAAATAAACACGCATCCGTGATCTTTCTTCTGGCAAAAAAAAAAAAATACAAAATTCCACATTTTTGTAGATAGGTGCTTGAAACCTCTACAGTAGGATTCTCTTATACGCTGAATGTGATGGTGTGATTTTCATTAAGGTTCTACAGCTTTTAGGGGGTCTTTCCCCCTTTTTTCTAAAATCAGCCGAATTTTCTCAGGCACGTAATTTATTATGGGTACTTAATGACTAAACTTAATGAAACTTATATATTTGAAAACAGCATTAAAATCTGATTCTTTTGACGTATCTACCGGTATAAAAATTCCGTTTTTTAGAGTTTCGGTTACCATTGAGCCGGGTCGCTCCTTACTTACCCCTTCCCCCTGGATACTGCCTTGACCTCACTTCTTTGTTTCCTAAACCCCATTTCAAAGTTTTGCTGAACAAGAGGCTTTACAAAAAAAAAAAAAAAAAAAAATGTCGAAATTAGGCAATAGCCATAGGTCAATTTTCCAACCAATTCTTCCAGAATTTCGCCAATGTGAATACACACTACTTTTGATTGGAAGACTTACAAGTCCCATTCTTTTTTATACCTAGCCAATTGAACGACATATATCCCCCCCCCCCGGTAAATACCCCCCGTGGAAAATAAGACTTTCCAAATTTAAAAATTGTATTTGAGCTTTGTTTTTTTGTTTTTTTTTCCGTTGGGGGAACGAATTTTGGTACTTGTTTATTATACACCACTCACTCAAGTTTACGCTGTGTAAAGCTCGAGAACAAACCGGTTTCTTCGTTAGTTTCTTTCCGCTTAGCGTGAAACAAGACAACGACAAGTTACAGAATAGATGGGAAATATATAATTTGGGCTATATATTTGCAGATAAGGAGGGGGGTTAATGTATTTGGACAGTTTGAAGTCAGAAAACAATGCCTAGTTCACAATATGCAGAATAATTGTGCCTAAGACATTTTGCATGCACACCCGCATTACTTTTCCCCCCCCCCCCCTAATGTGCAAATATATAGCCCAAATTTGTTTCTAAAGTAACGAAGAAATTAACGAAGAAACCGGTCTGTTCACGAGTTTTAAATAGCGTAAACTTGAGTGAGTGGCGTATGCAAGTAGGCTAAGAGGTGCCATTTTGCTTGCGTGCATACGAATTACCATGTTATTCTATAGAAGCTCTACAACTTTTCAAAGAGAGTGAGTATCCTCTCACATGGCCTTATGTTCCTTCCATGCTATTCTATGTCCCTTCCATTGTTATTCTATGGGATCTCTACTCGTGATTATACAGGTTATAAAACTACGTTCTTTTTGCTCATGCCTCGTTGGTACCAGTCCAAACAAGTGGGAAGTCCCCTCATGTTCCTACACATTGCAAATAAGATAGCAGTGTGACCGGGGATTCCCCGCGCGAATTTGTTGCAACTCCAAATTTTTTAACCAGACTGGTTTTTTCGAGCTGACACCTGTTTTTTAGGCAGCCAATTAGAGAACTGCTTAACAATTCGTCATTGAAATTCCGTATAAAACGTTCATGCACTACAATTTAATTTCCATTATGTTTTAGCATATTGAACATAGTACACTGAATTTTATTAACTTTGAAAACAATGGATATTTCATTTGTCAATGTGAGTATAGTTTACTGAATTTCTTAGATAAAAAGCATGTATTTCCAGATAAAAAGTCTTTTTTCCAGATAAATTCAAATTTCAGGGGGACTTAGCCCCCTCCCCCCACCCCCAACAATAAAAACCCATATAATAGTATACTCGTTATAAAACGCAAAGAAAGCTTTTTTCCTCTATGTAAACAAAAACCACTCCCACCCTCCTCTGTAGAAATAGTTATTTCGTTCAAAAAAAAATGTCCTTTTTTCCAGTTATCAAAAATATTTTTCCGATCTAAATAGAAGCTTCTGTGTTACAAGAAACGGTCACTTTAGGAGAACAGGCTTCGACACGCTCTTGTTATCACAGAGATTAAAACCATATGTGTTTATAATTACAAAAAAGGGTCCTTTTTTGGAACCAAACTTCAAAACTTGTCTTATCTGAGTTATGAAAACAAAAGGTTGATGATTAAGACAAGGATTTGTGTAATTCTAAACGCTTTGGCCATTCAAAAAGCGAGGATTTCTGTTAAATAAATAATTCTTATACATTTTAAAATAGCATATTTCGTTCCAAAGCTTGGCTTTTTCATAACCAAAGGTTCACATTTGACCCAAAGAAATGTATTTTCTATAATTTTCTTACAAAAACTAGTGTTAACGGTCAAAAAAGCTTTACAGTTTAGTTTTTACGGAAATGGATTATTTTCGTTCCAAAGCTACGCTTTTTCATAACCAAAGGTTCACATCTGACCCAGCGAAATGTATTTTCTATAATTTTCTCACAAAAACTATTGTTTACAGTAAAAAAAAAAACAACTTTATAGTTTAGTTTTTACGGAAATGACATATTTCCATTCCAAATCTTGGCTTTTTCATAACCAAAGATTCAAATTTGACCCAAATAAATGTATTTTCTATAATTTTCTTAAAAAAACTAGTGTTTATGTTCAAAAATTCTTTATAGATCAGTTTTTACGGAAATGGCTTTTTTTCTATTCAAACCTGAGCTTTTCCATAACCAAAGATTCACATTTGGCCCAGAGAAGTGTATTTTCTATAATTTTCTTACAAAAACTACTGTCTACGGCCAAAAAAGCTTTATAGTTTAGTTTTTACGGAAATGGCTTATTTTCATTCCAAAGCTTGGCTTTTTCATAACCAAAGGTTCACATTTGACCCAAAGAAATGTATTTTCTATAAATTTCTTACAAAAACTAGTGTTTACATTCAAAAAGGCTTTATAGTTTAGTTTTTACGGAAATGGCTTATTTTCCTTCCAAAGCTCGGCTTTTTCATAACCAAAGGTTCACATTTGACCCAAAGAAATGTATTTTCTATAATTTTCTTACAAAAACTAGTGTTTACGGTCAAAAAAGCTTTATAGTTTAGTTTTTACGGAAATGACTTATTTTCCTTCCAAAGCTGCGCTTTTTCATAACCAAAGGTTCACATCTGACCCAGCGAAATGTATTTTATATAATTTTCTCACAAAACCTAGTGTTTACAGTAAAAAAAAAAATAAAAAAAAAGCTTTATAGTTTAGTTTTGACGAAAATGGCATATTTTCTTTCCAAAGCTTGGCTTTTTCATAACCAAAGGTTCACATTTGACCCAAAGAAATGTATTTTCTATAATTTTCTTACAAAAACTAGTGTTTACGTTAAAAAATGCTTTATATTTTAGTTTTTACGGAAATGGCTTATTTTCGTTCCAAAGCTGGGCTTTTTCATAGCCAAAGGTTCACATTTGACCCAAAGAAATGTATTTTCTATAATTTTCTTACAAAAACTAGTGTTTACGGTCAAAATGAATTATAGTTTAGTTTTTACGGAAATGGCTTATTTTCGTTCCAAAGCTGGGCTTTTTCATAAATTATATTATGGGGAGATGTTTTTGAAATCCCCCTTCCCCCCAAACTAAAAATTTTCCAAAATTTTACTTTAAAAGCTTTCCTTTTTAAATATTTATAAAGTGCTAAGACATAGAGTACTACAAACACCAGAATAAACTTTAGAGGGTAATTTATCTGTACAAGAGGGCTTATTATTTCCTTACTAAATTTTTCTTCTTTTTTAAGGATGTGGAGGTGGATTCATACAATTCCCCTCCCTCCGAATAGAGACAAGATGGGGTGATATCACATCGCTGCAAGACCATCAATCATCAGATATGCTAGCTCCATTACAAGTTCTCTGGACCAGCCAGGAGCCTCTCAAGCCAGTGTCAGCTCTGCACAAACCTCTATGCAACCTGGCAGAAAATTCAAGAGATAGTGGATAGATTCTCATAATGCATTAGCCTCATCTAGTAAAGATCGGGAGGTCACCCCCTATCAAGCATTGCCGGGCCGTTCAAGACCAATGCAAGACGAGAATGATGTGGCCCCTACAGCTCTCGACATGCAAGCTGCAAATTTAAATGTGAGTTTTCAAATATTATTTCACGCTAATGATTTTTTTCCCAAGTCAATTTGAAGGAGTGTGTGTGAGCGGTACATGCGCCGCTTATTTTTCTGTATACCTGATAATTCATGGAGATAGTATAATGAATATTGCAAATTCAATAACGTCGTAATGATTTTCATTATTTTGTTGTGTGTTTTTGTGTGTGTGTGTGTGTGAGCGGTGCTTGCGCCTCATCTACTAGATAATTCATTGAGATATTATATTGAATATTGTAACTTAAATATCTGCTTATTGTTTGTTGTATGTGTGTGTTTGTGTGTGTGTGTGAGTGTGCGGTGCATGCGCCGCATCTACTCTATAATTCATTGAGATAGTATAATTAATATTGCAAATTCAATAACGGCGTAATGATTGTTGTGTGTGTGTGTGTGTGTTAGCGGTGCATGCGCCGCGTCTACTCGATAATTCATTGAGATACTGCAAATTCAATATCGATGTAATGATTGAATGGCATATATTTCCATATCATTAATTCTTATGTTTGATCCGAGCGCTGTAATTTTTTCAATATACATATTGACGGAATTGTATTTTAATGTTGATTTTGAATATCTTTAAATTATTTTGTTTACCTTAATCCATCAAAAGTTATGAGAAAATTAAGAATTTTTGAAGTAGAAATTCTAATATCACGTAATTTGTTTCCACGGCGCGTTCAGAGTCATTCTATCTGACGCTGTTTCCACAGTGCGTTATAGGCTAATGGAATATAGGCTAAGGGGTTAGAAACATAATTTCAACCTGTAAGAATATTTCAGCGTGTGTGCGCATGTGTGTGTGTGTGTGTGTGATCGTGTGTGCGTGTGTGTGTGTGTGTGTGTGTGTGTGTGTGTGTGTATGTTATTAACAAAATTTGTAATTTATTATGTATTTGTTCTGTAAATAATTCTTTAAGCAAAAAGTATTTAGTTTAAATAATTCTAGGAGGAATTGAGTTTTATGGGATGGTATGGAAAAAAATGAACATGATTTTTCAACTTTATGAAATAATACTTATGTCAGATAAAAAAAACCCTTTTTTATACAGATTAATGATAAAGCAGTGCCATTGAGTGATGAGACATCAGCATTTACTGGACCAATTCTATCACCACCAACAGAGTTCAGTGATGAACCTACATTAGTTCTGGATAACATGGAATGACTAAGGGGTTTTCTTAAGGATACTTTTGGGGAAATGGCTACCCTAGACGACTTAAATTGTGATATTGACATGATTGAGGATCCTCAAAGGATTGATAGATTTATGCGTGAGCATTTAGGAGATTTAACCAGTGCATCTGAACCGGGTCCTCGTAAAGAAATTATGTCACAGGGCAATACAGGCTGGCTTGATCAATTGTCCCCAAACACCTTGGAATATGTACTAACAGGCCTGGGGAACCTCATGCCATCTCCAACCAATGTAATTGAACAGACTGGGAGTGGTGTTATTGACAGTTCTATGTCACCCCCCACCATTCCGCTTAATGATACAGCAACAACAACAATGCAAATTGTTGGACCTAATTTTTCCGGGGACATTTTTGACAACAGTTTTATAATTAGTGAATGGACTCCAGTGCATATAAGTGCAAGAGATAAAAATGGGGTCACGTTCCCGGAACTACGCGAATCTTATTTGTTAGCTTCTGCTCTAGGTCACTTACAAACATATAGGGTAGATTTTAACCCCCCCGAGGAAAACGTGATTGACGGGAGCATTATTTCAACAGACCCAGTGAATGTTCTCCATAGCTACATTGACTGAATTCGAGCACAAATTGAGATTCAGATTCAGAAATGGGAGAGTCAAGGGGGGATTAAAGCATCAGTAAATCAAAAAGTTTATTTAAAAAAGGCAACATCCGGGGATACTTTGTATATTCACTTTTCAACTGGCAACCAGAATTTTTACCATGGTCTAAGCGAATTCTAGGGCAACTTTTTTAACTATGTACATAAATAAATTTTGAATTTGGTCACGTTTAACGAGAGGGGAAGTGGGTCCACCATTTTATACATTGAACACATGGATCTGAATCTCAGTAGATTTAAAAAAAACTTTATTTTAAGGGGGGTGGGGTAGAAGAATAAAATGCCACCCAGAGATGTCGGCTACAGGAGGGGTTCAACGTTTCAATTTTGAAACTGGGCTGCAATGCTTTAAATATGCATTTTTAGCAGCAGCCAATAAAACATTAAAAAAATATTCATCAATGAAAAATCTCGACAGCCTTGCACGTAACGGTGGAGAAAATTTCTCTAAAGTACATTTTGATTGTTTAGAGGGGAAATATCCTGTGTCCTTGAAAGAAATAGCCATATTTGAAAAAGAAAATGAAAATCTTGGGTTAGGGGTGGTTGTTCTTAAGTATGACACGAAATTTGTCGATAGAGAAATGAAACCAAATAAAAAGGAGTGTCGTATTCAGTTAGGACACCGATGGTGGATAATGTTAAAAATTGAGTTTGGGTTATTTACGAGCCTCCCAAAGATGTAAATTCCTATGGTCATTTTTTCCCCGTTACAGCAATAAGTCGACTCCTATCCCAAGGCGTTCAAAAAGGGGAACGTCTCTATTGCCCCTTGTGCCTTTCCCCATTTAGATCTAAGCGAACATTCTCGGATCACATGGGGCATTGCAAAATTCATGGGAATCAACGAATAGAAATGCCGGCAGAAGATAAAGATACTTTACAATTTAAAAATTTCCAAAATTCCCTGCTACAAGTTGATAAAGTGTCTTCGGATTGTGAATCAAGACTGGTTGAGGTATCCGACCCATCAAGGCCAAATATAGTCGAGGAAGACAAACTAGTTGCGTGTTCCTACGCGCATGCCCGTCGCGATTCCAATAATAAAATGCAGTTGGAAGAGTTTTTTTTGGCTATGGATGAGGAGGGTAGCATGGAAAAGTTATTGGTATCTTTAATAAAACAGCAAACGGCGCAATTTCACGATTGCGTCACACCAAATACCCAATGAAATTATCAGATAAGGAGCAACTGGCACTAGAAAAGGGGAAAATTTGTTATGTTTGTCGGGGTGCTCTTGCCCCAAAAGACGCTGTCCAGGATCATAATCACCTTATTGATCCCAATTCAACGGGAAAAAGTAACTTTCGGGGCTAGGCTCACAATTCATGTAATTTAAAATTAAACAGCAACTTTTTCTTCCGGTTTTTATACATAACTCTAACTACGATCTGAAGTATGTGCTACCAGCATTGGCACATCTTCAAAGAAATAGAACAGTGGATAATTCATGGGTGATAGACAGCTTTTCCTACAAAATCATTCCTAAATCATCGGAAAAGTTGCTTGTTTTGGAATTTATGTGGAAATTTGTTGAAGCCGACGTTGAGTACACGAATAAAATTAGCTTTTTAGATTCCTACAGTTTTTTCCCCACATCATTGAGCGAATTAATTCAGGTGCAGAAAAACTATGACGGTTGCACTACTTTCGCTCTTCTCAAGCAACAATTTACAAATGATTTATATGATTTTTTGTCGGTCAAAGGCATATATACTTATGATTATTATTGTTCCATTTCGAGATTCACCGAGGAAACTATTCCATCGATTGAATCGTTTTACGACAGTCTACACGATTGTAGGTGCACCCCCGATGATTACAGTTTTGCTAAAAAAGTGTGGGCAGAGGGAGGGTGTAAAATGGGTTTGACTACTGCAAGCTGTATTTGTCGAGTGATGTGTTAACTTTGTTAGACATTATGTGTAAAAATACGGACAAAATCTATGGGGAATTTAATCTTGATTTGGGCTATTATTTTTCATCTTGGGCTAATCACAGACATTGATCAGCATCTGTTCATCGAAAGGTCAATGAGGGGTGGATATGTTTTTCACGGGGATCGTATCTTGGAAACTGATCCAACTGGAGAGAAGACGGGGACAAAATCGGATGCAGTTTTCCTTGATATGAATTCTCTCTACCCCTCAGCCATGTCCCATTATTCGCTACCTTGCGATGACTATAACGAGCTAAATGATGTTCAAGATCCTCATTCCCCCAACCGTGACAGTGTTTGGGATTCGTAGTCGGTGGGATGGTTTTTTTATGTTAATGGGGAGACGAAAGTCGAGATTGGCGATTAAAATTGGGATTTTGTTTTTCCGTTAAGCATCGGGCCTGTGTCACGGAACTCTTTTTGCCCTCGCACAAGGCGTATAGTCGAGGTATATGGATTGCATTGGTCACCTTCAAAACAAAAACTTATTGCTGACCTTCTGCCGAAAAAAAATATTGTTGTATATCATGTGACCTTAAAATGGATGCGCAACAACGGTTTCAACGTCGCAAAGGTTCACAGAGCGCTCCAGTTTAGCCTAAAACCATATCTAAAAACGTTTGTTAACACTTTTATCAACAAACGTTCTGAAGCGCAGACGAAAGCCGAAAAAGAAATTTATAAACTCATTTTGAATTCGGCTTTCGGCAAAATGTGTGAGAGTGTTCGCAATAGGAAGTGTTGTGACGTCGTGACCGATCCCAAACAATGTGCTCGAATTATTGCCGATCCAAATTACACTTTCTTCACAATCATTGGCCCCGACATGGTACTATTGAATAGGAAAAAAAGACGCATTGTATTAAATAAAAATATTGCTTTAGGCAGTGCGATCTTGGAGATCACAAAAAAGCTCATGTTGGAATTCTACTACAATGTGACTAGGGTACAGTGACCGGAGAAGGGGCAAGTAGAGGTCTGCTATGGGGACACAGATTCTCTACTGTTAAAAGTAAAACACCCAAATAAAATTGGTGATTTGGCACAAGGTGAAATTATGAACTCTCAGATAGACTAAACCAATAGGTGTTGGCTATACCCGGAGCTAGTAACACGTCGGGCGCACAAACAGCTTTTATTTTTTAAATCTGAAACGGTAAGCGACATGATTTCCAGTGGTATGTTTGTAAGTCCGAAGGTGTATTTTATACAGACACACGACGAGGAAATCAAGAAACGTTGCAAAGGAGTACCCACGCACTATGTGGATAAGAATTTCAACATGGACATTTATAGAAATTGTATTGTTAAAAATACAATTCGACTAGCCAAATTATTGGCAATTCGCTGCCTCAACAACAGAAACTTTACTGTAAACGTAAAAAAATTGCCATGAGTACCATTTCCGACAAGGTCTATGTTTGTCAAGATAGCGTGACTAACCTGCCTCTTGGACACTATTTAACTTCAGACCGGGCCGAATTTGTTATCCATAAGGAAAGTCTCGGTTTGAATAAAGTCCAGTAATTTTTTTCCTAAAACCTTTGAGGGGGGGGCCTCGCGACCTTTGGGGGGGGGGGGGGCTCGCAGCCCTGGGGTGGGGGGGGGGTTGGGGGGCCAGCCACCAGCAGGGGGCGCACCGCCAGCCACTACCAAAGTTATCTTTTTTGACTTAGAGCAGATTTTTTTGCTTTTGTAAATATACATGTTTCATTGAAATTAAAAAAAGTGATATTATTCTAATAAATGTTGTATTTTTCTATAAATAAATAAACAAAAAAAAGGGTTTTTTTTTCTTTCTGTGCCTATGTAAAAGTTGTATTTTTTATTATAAATAAATTAAAAAAAAGTGTATTTTTTTTCAAGTTTAATGTGCTTTTTTTTCAATGTAGTATTTTTTTAAGTATTGTTACTTTTTTATGCATATAATAAAAGAAAATATGATTCTTTATTCGTGTTAATCTTATTATTATTATTGAACGGAGTAGTAGTATTAGGAAAATTATTTAGTAATTAGAAAACTATGGTCTATAGCTAGTTGTCCAAGTGAAGTATTGAAGCAAACATGTATAAATTTAAAACACCATTCACATTGTTTCTGTGTAGGCCCGCAATATCGGGAAAAACAACACTCTTAACTAAAATAATTAAAAATTGCGATAAAATGTTTTTGGAAAAACTGAAAAAAAATCTACTATTGTTGCAGTATTTGGCAGGAGTCATACGATAAAATAAAAGCAATTGCTGCCCCCACGGGATTGGTGCAGATACAGGTCATACAGGGACTTGATAATTTTAGCGTTATTGAAACAAAACCTTGTTTGATCATTAAAGATCTGGCAGAATCTATTGAGCACTGGTCCGAGGAAATGCTACAACTGTTCACTGTTTACTTTCACCATGAAGATAATTGTATTACTCTGGTTCTACACAATCTCTTTCATCAGAGCAAATGTATGCGAACACTTGCATTGAACTGCACCTACTATATCATCTACAGAGTTGTTCGTGATTCTAGCTCGCTAATAACCCTCAATAAAAAAATCCATCCAGGTGCCCCCAAATTTCTGCTCTCAGCATACAATCAGGCAACTAATAAACCCTACGGCTATATCCTATTGGATCTTAATCAAAATACACCCGAGGATCTGCGTGTAGTCACAGATATTTTCGACAATGAAATTACAGTATATCTCCCGGTGAACACTAAAAAGACCTATTAGTCGGTATCTTGACACTGAAGAAACTACATGAAAATAGACATCTGTTTTCTGTTCTAACCACTTCAAAATCTCCACTTACGAAAGTCATACTCAAACATGGTATTGACAATGATTTCATTAATCTGATATGTGAACTTTATTTAAACTTGATTGAAGTAAATGTTCAACTTCAAGAAGTAGTTAAGCAACAGGCAAATCAACATCATTCTATTGTACGTACTTGGGCCGCTAAAAACAAAGGAAAGAATTTAAAAAAGAAACGACTTCTTCAGGCGGGCGGTAGCTTTTTCACGCTTTTACTGCCAATAATTACAGGACTTGTAAACAGTTTTCTCTAGATGGCAAAACCCTATAAATTGACTCCAATAGAACTCGCTCTCTCACCCGTGGAACACTTTGAGAACAATCTGAGTAAATTCCTTGACAACGAGAATATTGAGGATGATAAAAACTGCTTTTACTTCAAGATGCACTTCGCCGAATGGACAAACATAAGCCTTATCGCGTGAAGACCATTGCTGCTGCTGCTGGTATTGATCACAAAAAAGAATCATCTCCTCAAGGTTCTGCTGCTGGAACACAATTAAAGAAGGAAGAATTGGATTCAATTGTATTGAAATTTGGAAATCTAATACCCGAATCATATCGTTAACAATGAAAACGACTCCTAACCTATCTCTTGGAAAGTGGTCAAGATCACATTCAAGTTGAGAGCAATGGGAAAGGGATTATAATTCAGGGCAAGAGCTATAATCTACTTGATTTAATCTATGATATGGTTACAAATCGTAAAGGACTATTATCATTTGACGCTCATCTATACAACTTTCTAAATACATTAAACTTCCCCAAAAGTCTTATTAGCAATAGACAAATTCTAAAAAAATTAAATGAACATGTATCATTGTCAACACCATTAAAATATGAACATGAAGAAGAAGAAGGTTTTAAATCAATTTTGGAAAATACTAGCACACCACTGATGGTTAGACAAAAGCGAAGACGTATCAAGTCAATGTCACCACCACCATCACCAACCACCAGTATACAAAAGGGTAGAGGACGTTACACAACGTGTTTACGCTCAAAATGGTTGAAGTTCTGAAACGTGTGTATGAAAATATTGGTGAAGTGGGGAGTTTAAGTTCACCCACCACTCTTTCCTAGGTCACTGGTGTTCACACTAAAAGTGTACAAGACTATCTACAAAATAAATCAAGTTACACTCAGCATAGAAATCATAGACTTCGTGCCAATCAATATCGAAAAACTAAAGCCTTTTTCCCATTGTATATAATGCAAGCAGATCTCCTGACTCTAGATGAGGTTCAACGACGTCACAATACACCGTACAAGTACATTCTTCTTGCAATCAGTGTTTTTAGTCGCTATGCATATGCAATTCCATTGCGATCAAAGAGAGGCGTTGAAGTTGCTCAGGCCATTGAAAGTATTCTCGAACAGGATTCATATAAAAAATTTAAACGGATTGTGGTAGTGAATTTGTTAATCCCCATGTTGCAAAAGTACTAGTGAAATATAGTACACTGCTCTATCATAGTCATAGTTCCATAAAGTCTGCATTGGCTGAACGATTGATAAGAACTATTCGAATTTTAATTTCAAGATATTGTACATTGAAAAATACACCGGCTTTTATTCATGATTTAGATAAAATCATGTTGATTTATAATCAACGACCTCATCGATCATTGTCCAACTCTACGCCAACGGAAGTTCATCATTCTGATCATGATATAATTGACACCATTCTTAAACAGTATTCCAATGAAACGATTGTCAAGAAGAAAAATAAATTCAATGTTGGTGATACTGTTCGAATTCATAGGACAACTAATGTTTTTGAAAAGGGGAATTACTTCTAGTCCACCGAACTTTTCACAGTAGCGAAAATACTAGACACTGAACCCCTAACTTATCGTTTGCGCGATACCAAAGATGAAGAGATTCTTGGGGACTTTTATGACTATGAACTACAAAAGGTTAAAAATAATAGTGAAATCTATCAAATTGAAAAGATATTAAATACTCGTACTCGCAAGGGTAGGAAACAGTTACTTGTTTGGTGTCTAGGATACAGCTCTGATTTTGATTCTCGGATAGGTGATGAAGACATTGCCAATGCCCAATTATTTTTATGTAACATTTATGTCCAATGTTTCCGATCCTCTCTACAACGACTTGAATACGACAAGTGATTTTTGGCCAAAACTCTCCCCCGCCATCAAATTTGATGGTGCGTATGAACTGGCTCTTGTCGACTGTATTCTCAAAAATACTTATAACTTCCTTAGAAAAAATCTCGTGTATGATTTAAAAATTATACCATTTGATTGGACACTTTTTGTTGACTATGAATCGGTTGAAACAAATAAAGATGGCGAATATGCACATACTAAATTGAAATTTATTGAATACGATAATATGACAGATTTGTGTCGTACAATCAATAGAAAAATCTCATATCGTAGGAATGGTAAATCCTATTTTAATTATTCATTGGAACACGATAGGATTGACATTACCTCACCTGTTGACAGTGAAATATTTATTCTCAGTGATAATCTGAGAGATATTCTGTGCTTTAAACAGAATACGATCAATGGGAAAAATGCTGGCACCGTTTACGGAATGGATCAAATTATTTTTGCTGATTATCCACCTGGTTTTACCTCAGAATCTTTCATACTTCTTTATGTCTCTTTTATGGAAACGTCGAGAATTGGTAATTCAAATGTCCCCCTCCTACGTGTTCTTGAACGATAAACAACTCATGAACTTGTTCATCACTATAATATAAAGCATCTTCAGTATGTTCCTGTAAACACTTCGTATTTGGAACTATGTCAGTTAACACTAAGAACTGAAGTGGGCGACCCTTTGGCCATTGCATATTCCTCAGTACTGATGCCAAACCATTTTTAACCAAATTTCACTGATAGCACAATCTCTTAAAAAGAATAATAGGAAAATTTTAAGTTTTAGTCCCAACATTAAGTGTTATGCTAGTGCTTTGAGTCCACGTCAAATAGGTTATGGATTGGACTATTACAAGGGGCGTAATACAATGGCTGGCTATGGTCATGGTAGTTGGTTTGTTAGGCTATTTCGTTCTGCACTACCCCTTGCCAGAAAATATCTTGTGCCTGCTGCATCAAATTTTGCTGCCTCCACACTACAGGACTGGGGGTCGGGCAAGAATTTCAAGGAGAGTGTTAAGGAAAATATCGGATCTTCAGCAAGAGCCGTTGGTGAGCAATTAAAATCTCGACAAAATGGGGAGGGATTAAAAAGGATGCGTGCGCATCATTCACTCATCAGTCTCCACCCAGGCGGGAAGCGAAGGACATCACCAAGGGCTTTGAGGAATAAAACAAGGAAGAGCAATAAGCAGAGGAAGAAGAAGAAGAAAAAAACTGTTAGATCAAAGAAGGATTTCTTCTCTTAAGATGACTTATCTCCCCCACAAGGAATCATAACCATCAATTATTTCCTCACTGAATCTATTCAATGCTGAAAATGTTGATATCAGTGTCAAGTATTGCTACTATGAACAATTTCATACCCAAAAACCCCTCTCGGAAAATAGACACATTCAGATATTTTCCATTGAAGACTATTTCATTGATTTGTCATCAACATTTATTGATTTAAATGTTGCAGTGAAGAAAAAGTCAGATAATACAACTCCAAATGCTGCCGATGGTCTCTCCTACGAGAACTGTTTTCTACACAACCTATTCAAACAAATTAATGTATTTATTAATGAAACATTGGTGAGCAGTAGCAATAATTTATCCAACTATGCAAGCTACATACAATTTATGATGATGACACCAAAGGCGTACAAGGAGTTGAGAGGACAAACATTGGGCTATGAATATCGATCAGGTTTTAATACTGACGGTGAGTTGACTACTGCAGTGACCCAAGAGTATCATCTGGTTGGAAAATTAAATCATGAGATATTCTTTATATCCCAATGGCTACACCCTAATGTCAAGACTGACATAAAGTTACAGCTGACCCCATCGAATTTCATTTTGAGAAAAACACTTCCTGCAGCACCCAATGCAAATGTCATTATCACATCGGCAATTCTCCACGTCCGAAAACAACAGGTTATGAGCTCTGTTGCATTGGCAGTGGAAAAGCTAAGAGTCAATGGTAACAACATTAAACTTCTTGTCCCCCATACGATCACCAATCAACGTCAAATTGCCACCGGCTCTTGTAGCTATAGCAATTCATCATTTATCAATGGAGAAATTTCGTCAAAATTGGCTTTGGCCTTTGTGAAGAATGGCAGTGCCGTTGTATCCTGGACTGAATCCCCTCATGATTTTAATTTTTTCGGTCTATCCAGCCTTGTGTGTAAAGTGAACGGTATTCCACTGTACACTTTATTTTTTGACAAAAAATACTTTAGAACTCTGTACGAGTTGACCATGCAATCCCTAGATCAAGACTCACAACTATTTGAAAATGGAATAACCGATTCAATGTTTTCAAAAAATCATGGTGTAATTGTTTTGGACTTGTCAGGGACTCAGGATATGAGCATAGTACGAACAGGGAATGTACGTTTAGAGTGTACATTTGCCGATGCTTTGACTGAGAGTATCACGCTAATATCATTGAGTCAATTTGAAACCTATTGGGAAATCACACCTGACGGCAGTGTTCTACTAGACTTAGCACCATGAACACAAACCAAATAATCAATGTATTTAGTATGGATCCATACATATCCCAGTAAAAGTTCTATTGCATACCTTCGGACTTCATTGACAAAATTCCAAGTGTTAACAATACCTTAATCATTGTTAATAGCAGTCCATCGACTTTGAAGACAGGCCATTGGCTTTGCATCTTTCAAACAGCGAAGAATATTGAATTTTTTGATCCTCTTGGCCTATCGTATAAATTCTACACTCCATACATCAGCAACTTTATTGAAAGCAGTGGGAAAACCATTATTTAAAATCAACGAAGAGTACAGGATTTAACAACTAAGACATGTGGCTTTCATGCACTACTCTTTTTCATGTTCATATGTCGTGGCTATACCTACAAGCAGTTTCTCTACATCTACGTTGACTTACCTCGATTGAGCAACTTTCTAGTGGAAAATATACTTACAAGCGTATTTAATATTGATTTTAGTGCCCTACGAATAAAATATTCTAAAAATGTATGTGAAATTGTTTATTAATAAAAAATTTATATACATGATAAAACAACTTTTCTACTCTTTAGATTTCATCTTCTACTAGGTATAGGTATTTGTCGACAACAACTAGTGCAGGTAGATTATCTGAATTCACAGTGTACTGATCCTGATGTACTGCAATGTCAGGGTCACATTTTCTACAGTAGAGTGTAACTTCACTCTTGTCATATCTCTTTGTATAGTCAATGATACTATTCTCATTCATTCCATAGAATTCATATGTTTCAATTTGCTTATTTGAAGTAATGTCACAAATAGTGTCCTCAAGCGGCAAATCACATTCCGTCACAGCCAAATAAAAATCAGTAGGCTTATAATCGTAGTAGTCATTGTCTTGACAACGATGGCGCTGAAATCAAGTTCTTTTGTTGTTCGAACAGTTAAATCACTGGTCCAATCCCTCTTCCCAGAACAATCTAAAACCACGACGATACCAATCTCGTTGCAATAAGCTAAAATCACGCTTAGGACTCTTTCCAATCATACCGGGATATGTATTCTCCCACTGATTACATTTATCATAATGGCAATCGGAGTATAGGTGGCCTCTAGGATGAGAGTCACACACCTCTTCATGACAGGAATTTAACCCTTTAATTTATACAGCATATCCTTTATGCAATTTACACGGGGTGCATAATCTACACTTTTCATAATAATCATCAATCATCTTGCAATTCTCACATGATGACCAGCTGCCCAGTGTGTACATACATAGTGGACATGTATGGAACATTTTTTCATGTGTTGTCACTCTCACTGCCACAATGAAACGGAGCTACCAACAGCAAAAAATTGTCGGAGAGAGTGAGAGAGGAGTAAATATCTCGGTTGTCTCTGATTTGCCCCCTGAAAAACAGATGTTGGCTCGAAAAAACCAGTCTGGTTGAAAAACTTGGAGTTGAAATAAATTTGTGTGGGGAAACCCCCGTTCATACTGCTATCTTTTTTGCAATGTTTAGGAACAGGAGGGGAATCCCCACTCATTTGGACTGGTACCAACAGGGCATAAGCAAATAGCACGTAGTTTCATAACGTGTTTAATCACGAGTAGAAATCCCATAGAATAACAATGGAAGGGACATAGAATAGCATGGAGGGAACATAAGACCATGTGAGAGGATACTCACTCTCTTTGAAAAGTTGTATAGCTTCTATAGAATAACATGGTAATTCGTATACACACAAGCAAAATGGTACCTCTTACCCTACTTATGCAAGGCGTGTTTTTTAGTTAAGGTCCGTCTGAACCACAGTTTATAGAATTATCCAGTAAGTTTATCGCAGATCATTTCTGGTCTTCGTTCTCGGTGCGAACAAAAAGCTCCTCCCAATTATTTCTGCATTAGCGGGAATGCGGGTTAGTCTGTTTCCGATTGTTTCCAACAAGGTGCATTATTCGTAATAGCGGGTTTCCACTTGTTTCCGATTAGATCACAGTCTGACTTGTCTACCCATGAAAAGATCTGACTTCGCTTATGTTTATATCTGCAAAAACGTTCTCCGGAGCACTCGCACCCCGGTCCGGGTATTTATAATGGGTGAGATAGAGAATGATCATACTGGATAATTATATAAACTGTGCTGAAGTTGCAGAAACTGCGGATGATAGAAGTTCCCTTTCTATTTCATATCTTTCATTTATTCTGTTACATACTAATAATTTTACGCTATTGGTCAGCTGTTTGCGAGGTAAGCAGCGCGAGGGAGAATCATACGTTTCAACAAGTCTGATCAGTGTTAGCCAGTAACACTGCTTATAGGATAACTTTAAATTGTTTTAATCCCTTCTAACCCCATAAGCTCTCAAACTTTTTTTGATTTTTTTTTCTCTGACAGTCATTTTTTATCTTTGACTAACTTTTTTGATTTTTTCCTTGCTTTGATTTTAATTTGCAGATGTTTGTTATGTTCCTTTTTGAGGTTACATGTTTTATCTACTTTTTGCTTTTGATGCACATTTTGTAACAAGAAATAAAACCTCAGCATTTTTTGCTTGTGGTAGACATTCCCCCCCCCCCAAAAAAAAAAACAAAAAACAAAAAACTTTATTTTTCATTTGTGAGACTGTGGTAAAATTGCCAGGCTTTTTAGCAAGAACTTTACGACCTCAAACTTTTACTGAAAGTCAAACCCATTGGAGGGAGGGAATCCCTTTCAAATTTTTAGCTTATAACACCTCTGGTCTAGTGTGTCATTTGATCAGCATATTGGATAAGGCAAGCCAGCCTTCAAACCAAAAAAGTGTAAGCAACGAATGAGCATCACAGGCGTCCTGTAGAAATTAAATAAAAAAAACAAGTTTTTTTAACTGAAAGTAAGGAGCCACATTAAAACTTAAAACGAACAGATATTATTCCGTATATGAAAGGGGCTGTCCCCTCCTCAACGCCTCTCTCTTTACGCTAAAGTTTGACTCTGTCTCACAACTTTATTTTTTAAAACAATAAAAAACTTTAGCGTAAAGAGCGAGGCATTGAGGAGGGGACAGTCCCTTTCATATACGGAATAATTTCTGTTCGTTTTAAGTTTTAATATTACTCCTTCCTTACAGTTTATAAAACTTGTTTTTTTTATTTAATCTCTTATCATTTTTTAGGCGATGCAGGTTTTATTTTGGTTCGCTGTTTTTGAATAGTTAAAAACGAATTTCGTAAAAATTTTACTTTTCTTTTATTAAATGTTTGTCTCTAAATTCCTTTTTGACGTAATTTACAAATTAACTTGCGTAAATAACTTATATATTCGTAAATTTTTCTTCTTGCAAAAAGTACAAAATTTCAGATTTTTTCAGATGTGAGCTTGAAACCTATGTAATAGGGTTTTCTGATACGCTGAATCTGACGGTGTGATTTTCATTAAAATTCTTTCACTTGTACGGGATGTTTCTCCCCTCTTTAAAAAATCGGGTAAAATTTTCTCAGGGTCGTAGCATTTGATGAGTAATACTAAACTTAATAAAATATATATATTTAGAATCAGCATTATAAACATATTCTTTTGATACATTTATTGACATTAAATTCCGTTTTTAAAAGTTTCGATTACTATTGAGCCGTATCACTTATTTTTTATATTGTTTTTTTTTATTACGTATATGTTATTACGTATATGAGGGGGTTCTCCCCTAAGTCAATACCACGCTCTTCACGTAAAAAGTTAAAAACAAATTTGATTCACAAACCCCTGAATCACAAAGGCCGTTTAATTAGAATAGATAGCTCTTTTGAAAGCACTAAAAAAAACTGTAGCGTAAACTCCGAGGTATTGACTTGGGGGAGAACCCCCTCACATACGTTATAATTTCTGTTCGTTTTAAGTTCTAATGTTGCTTCTGTATACTTCCCAATAACCAATACTTTATGTTAACATTGGGTAAAGCTCATAACTTTTAGCCCTCCCCCTGGGGACTTCGGGGGATTAAATCATCCTAAAAGACATATTTATCATATTTCCGATCATGTTGAACAAAATGACTATCTCAAAATTTTGATCGGGTGACTTTGGGGAAAAAATAAGCGTGGGAGGGGGCCTAGTTGCCCTGCATTTATTTTGGTCACTTAAAAAGGGCACCCCACCCCCCACTACCATAAAAAATTCCCCCTGAAAACGTCTGTATACTTCCCAATAACCAATACTATATGTTAACATTGGGTAAAGTTCATAACTTTCAGCCCTCTCCCTGGGGTCTTCGAGGGATTAAGTCATCCTAAAAGACATAGTTATAATATCTTCGACCATGCTGAAAAAAATAGCTATCTCAAAATTTTGATCGGGTGACATTGGGGAAAAATGAGCGTGGGAGGGGGCCTAGTTGCCCTCCATTTTTTTTGGTCACTTAAAAAGGGCACTAGAACTTTTAATTTCCGTTCCAATGAGCCTTCCCACGATATTCTAGGACCACTTGGTCGATACAATTACCCCTGGGAAAAAGAAAAAAAAAACAAACAAAAAAACAAATAAACACGCATCCGTGATCTTTCTTCTTGCAAAAAAATGCAAAATTCAACATTTTTGTAGATAGGAGCTTGAAACCTCTGCAGTAGAGTTCTCTGATACGCTGAATATGATGGTGTGATTTTCATTAAGGTTCTATAACTTTTAGGGGGTCTTTCCCCCTTTTTTCGAAAATCAGCTAAATTTTCCCAGGCGCGTAACTTTTGATAGGTAACATTAAACTTGATGAAATTTATATATTTGAAATCAAAATTAAAATATGATTCTTTTGATGTATCTATTGGTATCAAAATTCCGTTTTTTAGAGTTTCGGTTACCATTGAGCCGGGTCGCTCCTTACTTACAGTTCGTTACCACGAACTGTTTGAAAAGGCGTCCGATGTTTACCACTGGCTCCTCCTCCTCTCATAAGGTTTTGTTATTCTTAGCATTATTCATTATTTGTTAACACTTAAGATCTCCCTTAAAAAATTACCTCCAGAATGTTAATGAAAAATAATGAATGTTAATGAAAATGTTAAGAACAAAATAATTTAAGGAAGTCTAAGAAGCTGAAACTAGTGGTGTGGAGTATTGAATAGCCTATCAAAAACGCTTTTTTGGGGCTTCCGATTTGGGCTCACGATATTACACTAAGCCATGCCGATGTTAATCGCTTAACTTAGAGTTACGTCTTGACCGTTCGAAATTAACATACACTCATTGCAACAAGAAATTTTAGCTTGGATGCACCCAAGGCGGTATCTAGGGGGGGGGGTTGAGGGGTTTTGAGGTTTGACCCCCCCCCCCCCCCAAGATTTCGGTCCTACTCGTAGAACGTAACAAACATGAACATTATAAATTTTTATGCGTTTTTTAAAGTTGGTTTTAACCCCCTTCCAAAACAACCCTTTTTTAACCCCCCTCCCCCCGAGAAATAATCCAGGATATAGCCCTGGATGTACCATTGATGGTTACCTGCTGTATCGACTGGGTATTGTCGGTTCAATCGAAAAGCTGTCTTCATTTTCATCAATGCTGCTTTGAAAACATTCTTTTCCAAGCATCCTATTAATTTCAAAATAAAATCGCTAAAAACCTGCATTTTTCTGGAAATTTACTTTATTGTTGGACGGTCTTGCTTGTGCTAAACAATTTTATTCTACTTAAAAAAGTATCTCATAAAAAATTAAATAAAAATACACACGTAAAGCTATTCAGAAAAGTTTAAATGTTAAATGCATTGCTTTATAGCCATTACAATTTTACTGGGCATGCATTTTCAGCAGACGAGGTAGTTCACAAAGGCCTAAAAGTGAAATGGACTCGCTGTTATAATTGTTACATACTTTCACTTTTCTATTTTGACTAGCTTTCTTAGCGTCCGGCTTTATTAAGCACAGGCTTCCAACTTCCTCTCTGGTAAAAATAAGTATAAATTGTGAATAGTCGATCTACATATAATTCCATAACAGTACGGTCTATTACGGCTAAATTTTTTTTTTAATTAGTACTTTTTTTCGTCAACCGGTAAATATTTTACATTTTAAATTATGCATACAAAGCATTGCATGCTTTTCAAAACTAGAACTTGATGTTTTTTCTATGTCTTGATATGTTATATAACATGTTTAAGCACATTTTTCTTTTGTTATGATATTTCAAGCTTGACAAAAGTTAAATAATTATGATCGGCATTGAATACGGTGTAACTATGAGACATGGAAACGCAATTTAGGAGTAAATTTTGAAATTTATCTAACGCAAATTGATTTTTTTTCCCCTTAATAATAGTCTCAAGTGTGACATGAATGTTTCAAATATTGTTAAACAGGCAAATGTTTCATTATCTATGTTACAAATTTTAAACAAATTTAATTGCCCATAGATGCATTCCCTCCGTGTTTATTTATCATTCATCAGGCCGCTATTGGAAAATGCATGCCTGGTCTGGCATTCGCAACTTTCAAGCAAACTGAGCGACAAAATTGAGTCGGTCCAAAAGCGTTCGCTCAGGATCATCTACAAAGAGAGCAAAATTCTATACTCCTTCCTCCTTAAATCCGTACGCATTACCACGTTGAAAGAAAGGAGGGAACAATTTTTTTTTGCGTTTTGCTAAATCCGCAATATCTAATCCTCGTACTGAGGACAGCTTTTCCGATTTTCACGACCCCACTAGACCCCGATTCCCCTGCTTAGCTTCCTTGGCGATTCCAACGTATTTTCCGATCCATACCGTTACTGAGAGGTTCCGGAAAAGTTTTATTCCGGAGCGCCTGTATCATTCTTGAACTATGTCCTTCACCAAAATTAACTCCTACATCCCTTATTTTAGTTGTTGGTGTATGCCACAGTTCATATAATTATCCAGTATGATCATTCTCTATCTCACCCATTATAAAAACCCGGACCGGGGTGCGAGTGCTCCGGAGAACGTTTTTGCAGATATAAACATAGGCGAAGTCAGATTAGCGGGGATTGAGGGTATTCTGTTTCCATCAAAGTGCATTGAAACAATCGGAAACAGACGGAAACAGACTAACCCGCATTCCCGCTAATGCAGAAATAAGTAGGAGGAGCTTTTTGTTCACGAAGACCAGAAATGATCTGCGATAAGCTTACTGGTATAGTCTGTCTACTGTGGTGTATGCTCACAATAATCTTGCGTCTTTTATCTTTGAATACTTTTATTTTGCCCTTTTGTGATATTTATTTATGCTATATTTCATGTTTGACCTTGTCTTCGGCACAATCCTTTCTTTAATTGTAAATATTTTATATTGACAGTAAATTTCACTTGATTTTAAGTGTTGTTAGTATTTTACAATTTTGACTTTGATTTTGAATACGAATTCGGTAATGTTTTTCTTCTTTCCTGTGATTTTGTTTTATCCCCCACCCTTTCTGTTTTGTGTTTTTGCCATTATTCGCACAAAGTTCATTTTAGTTCTTGGACTTGGAAATTTTTTTTTCTTTTTCTTTTGCTTTAAATTTTTATTGACCATTTTTATGCTTGATTAGCTTTTCTTTTACTTTTGTCTTGCTGTAATATTTGTTTCTTTATTTTGCTTTCTCTTTTCTCTTTAGATATATGAAGCAAATTTGGCTCTATTAGAGCTTGTGATAGCCTTTTGAAAATAAATATTATCTTATCTTAACACAAATTTCCGTGAAGTATATTAAATACAGATCTTAAATTTCAGGCTCCTAAAGTCTGTTTATATTTCATGTAAGTAGTATGGTCATAATACGTTTAATTGCACCTCCCCTTGTGTCTCAGTACGTACTAGCGCGCCCTCACCCGGGTTTCAATACATTTAGCGTATGCATTTTCAAACTTTCCGTCGTATCTTGTATAATTTGAATGCAAAAGACAGTGAACAGCCATATTAAGAGGTATTTGAGAAAAACAATTCTTACAAAACAAAAATTATCCTAAAAAATACAACGAGCTATTCATAGACGAGGCCCATTTCTTTGACAGTTAAAAAGTAAGTAATTATGGCAATCCTAAGCCCTCAAGGTCCAAAGTGGCAGTACTGATCTCCGTTTCATGGCCCTTCCTAGGGCCAGCCACCGGGTGCTTTCGCACTACTTTGCTGCTTAACTTCCACAGATTTCTCCAGGTACCCATTTAGAGCTGGGTTGACTCTGGCTGAGCTCACAGAGTCATGCAACTGACCCCCGTTCCAAACCAAATAACTGGCCACGCCAGGGATCGAACCCGTGTTCCTCGTACAAAGGATTTCCAATACAGCACGCCAACCACTTAGCCAGTACGGTAAAATATGTGCCTTTCCTGATTGAAAGGCACATATTGAAATCATACAATCGGATTTTATGCATATTTTGCATAATTTCGTTGCAGAACACAGTAAAAAATCCCACTAAGCAGCATTAATTTGTGGAGGAGGTTAGTGTTATCGATTGGACCCCTGAGTTTTCTGAAGAATAATACCCTACGAGAGCACTTGATAATCTAATGTCTGTTATTCTGCCCATTTATGATATTGCTTGTTCTATTAAGGTAATGAAAGTGAAGAAACAGGAACCCCGTAAGCCATGGATAACGAGTGAAATACTGGAAGGAAGAAAGCTAAGGACTGAGCTTTATCAAAGAAAAGATATCTAGATGATAAAAGTGATGTTTCGTATGAATTGTTAAAAAAAACAGCGCAATTTAGTGAACAAATTACGTCGCAAAACTATGGCCGAGCATTACGATAGAAAGTTTTCAAATAGTAAAAGAAAAATGAAAGAAACATGGACACTGATAAATGAAGTGACCAATGGGAATGCTGAAATGTGAGGGAATGAAGTACAACTTGAAGGGTTTGCCCTGATGATAAGTCTGGAATTTTAAATGAGTTTGGTAATTTTTTCTCTAATATTGGTATTAAAGTGCAAAATAGTGTAAAAAATAAATGTCAACAGGTTCAAGAATACATTATATGTGATAATAGAGGTGAGAGTTTTGAATAAGCCTTTGATCCGTGTACAAGGGATGAACTGCTTAAAATAATAAAATCTCTGAAATCCAATTCTGCGGGAGTTGACAGCTTATCTCTTCGAGCGTTTAAGGCAATAATTCAGTATATTCTACCGTGTCAGCTTTTTATTATAAGCCTGTCACTTGAAAAGGGATTTTTTCCTGATCAGCTAAAAGTTGCGAAAGTGATACCACTTCATAAAGGTGGCAATTACCTTCATGAAAAGGAAATTGAGAATTGGAAACCGATTTCGATCCTTCCCTTGTTTTCGAAGTGAGACCTTGTTTTCTGAGTGAGACCCAATTCGGATTTCGAAAAGGATGCTCGGCGACGAATGCTTTGCAACAACTTATGGAATCAATTAACAGTGGTATGGACAGAGGTGAAACAACTTTTTCTATATTTATAGATATTCGCAAAACATTCGATACTGTTGACTTTCAAACTCTGCTAAGTCGGATGGAGTCGTTAGGTGTCCCCCGAAAGTGCTTAAAGTGGTTTGAAAGTTATGACACAGGGAGATCCCTCAAAGTAGTGTTGAAGTATGTGGCTCAACAGCATTTACAGTGACATATGGAATACCACAAGGATCAGTGTTAGGTCCGCTGCCTTACCTCATCTGTGTTGATCTCATGCGTCTTTATTTGAAAGATGTTTGTCTTATCTCATTTGCTGATGATACTGTTTTAGCAGTGTTTGCCTCATCTGTGAAGGACGTGTTGAGAAAAGCAAATCTCGCATTTTAAAGGCTGTAGATTTTCACTTCATTAAGTCTATTGTGTGTAAATATTAGCAAGACATTTTTAATGACGTTTTTCAGAGTTGGTACACCAAAGGATGTGTCTGGCCAGGTAACTTTATGTGGTAATTTAATTCAGCAAGTTTATCATCTCCGCTACCTTGGTTTTTATCTTGATTACCATCTGGCATGGAAGTGTCACAGTGAGGCAATTTCATCAAAAATTGCCCATGGGGTAGGAATACTTCGACATCTGCAGCACTTTCTCCTTCAAAGAATAGTTTTAACTATATATTATTCGTTGGTTTATCCATATATCTTCTACGGTTGCCTCCTATGGATCAATAGCTTCTTATGCAACTATAGAAGAGTGCAAGTTCTACAAGAAAAAGTTATTAGAACAATCGGTAGGTAAGGTGTGTCCAGGATGTACATGACACATATGCCTTTTTAGGTACCTGAAGCTCCTTAATGTAGGTCAGATACGAGATAACCAAGCTGTTGTATTTGTGTTTCAGTGTAAGAATGGTTTAATCCCTGATTTTTTAAAGAATTCTTACCAAAATAATAGTGACCTGCATAATTATGGAATTAGGCAAAGTGATAATATAGTTGTTGATTTGCGTCGTGGTACCAGGTCTTCATTTTCAATGAAACACCTGGGTCCATCAGTATGGAATAAGCTACCATTGAACATTAGAGTGGCGGAACAGGTACCTGAATTTAAAAAGAAATTAAAAGTTTATCTTTTTGGGGGAATTTGTTAAAAATTTTATGGTTGGTAGGCTGGGTAAGGAAGGAAGAGGAGCTGGAGAGGTAAGGGTGGGTAGGGGCTAAGGTAAGGTTGGAAGGGCAAGGTGGGGGAGGGGAGAGGGAGTTAAGTATTGATGAGTGCTGAAGAATGGATTTGTTGTTATTATTTTTCTTCTATATTTTATTTGTCTATTATTATTTTTAATTCAGTTATTTATTTATTTATCATTTTTTCATATATATAGGTTATAGTTTATCTATTTTTGGTTTATTTATAACTGTTTTAATTAAATGGTTGAGGCTTAAGTAAATAATTGAGTTGATAGGTAAGTACTTACGTGGACTTTCGCGCGATCACAAACCTTCATTGGTTTTCTCCATCGCGAAAGTGTTGTTTAGTTTCTTTATTTGTTTGTGAATGTGTAAACTTCTGATTATGATTAACCCATTTCTTCGAGCCAAGACTAGGCCTTACTAATTGAAAGGTACACATTTGTATTATAAATCGTATTTTCTTCGTATATTGTATAATTTCGCTGCAAAATACAAAGAAAAGCCACATTAAGAGGTATTTTTTTTTAGAGTTTTTAAAGGAGATGGCCCAATTCCTTGAGCCTTCAAAACTGAAAAGCAGACAATTGAATCATAGAATCGTATTTTCTGCATATTTTGTATAATTTCTGTTGCGAAACATAGTGAAAGTCATACTAAGCAGAATTTTATTAGATATTCAAGGAGAAGGCTCATTTATCAGAGCCAAGACTAGGCCCTCCTAATTCAAATATACACATCTAAATCATGGATCGTATTTTCTTTGTATCTTGTATAATTTCGTTGCAAAACACAGTGAACTGTCATATTAAGAGGTATGCTTAAGAGCTTTTAATTGATGTTGCCCTCCATTTCTTTGAGTCAAGACTAGACCTTCCTAATTGAAAGGCGCACATTTGAATCATGAATCGTATTTTCTTTTTATCTTGTATTATTTTCTTGCAAAAAAAGTGAACAGGTATATTAAGAGGTATTTTTGAGAGCTTTTAATGGAGATGACCCGTCTTCTTTGACTGAAGACTAGGCCTACGTGATTAAAAGGCACAGATTTCAATCACAAAAAATGTATATTCGTCGTGTTTCACATAATTTCATTGCAAAACACAATGAAAAGTCATACTAAACAGTATTTAATGTGCTTTTAATGGAGATGAGCCATTTCTTTGAGCCAGGACTAGGTCTTCCTGAATGAAAGGCACACATTTTAACCATGAATAGTATTTTCTTTGTATCTTCTGTGATTTTTTTGCAGAATACACAGTCTTTAAAAATTAAAACATTAAAACTAAAACTAATAATACTTTAAAACTTCCAGACAAAAAAAAATTAAAACTAAAACTTAGAACTAAAACTTTTAAAATAAAATTTTGGGACCAATGCTTTAAAACTAATATTTTCAAACTATAACTTTAAGACTAAAACTTTAAAACTCACTTTAAAGCTTGAACTTAAAAAGTAAAAATTAAACTTTAAAAGTAAAACCTTATAGCTAAAACTTTAAAACTAGAACTTCAAAACTAAAACATAAATCTAAAACTTTTCAAATAAAAACTTTAAGACTAAACATTTAAAAATAAAACCTTAAAACTAAAACTTTGTGACTTAAACTTTAAAACTAAAACTTTTAAAGCACATTCTTTAAAACTAAAACTTACAAAAATCTTACAACTAAACTTTAAAACCAAGACTTTAACACCAAGACTTTGAGACAAAAATGTTAAAACTACTCGTAAAACCGCAATACTAAAATATTAAAACCAAACTTTTAAAATCTGAACCTAAAGACTAAAACCATAAACCTTGAACTTTAAAACTAAAGCTGAAAATCTAAAAATTTTAAAAGCAAAACTTCTAAAACTAAAAATTTTAAACTAAAACTTCAAAAAAGATTTATAACCAGAACTTTAAAACTAGAAAAATTAAAAACTTTAATATAAAACTTTAGAGCTATAACGTTGAAGTTCAAATTTAAAACTAAAACTTTAAAACTAAAACATTTAAAATGGAAACTTTCAGACCAAAACTTTAAAACTAATACTCCAAAACGAAAAAGTCACCCCTATAATTAAAAAACTAAAAGTATTAACACTAAATCTTTAAGACTGGGACTTTAAAACTACGAGTTTAGAAGTAAAGCTTCAGAAATAAAACTTTAAATTAGAATTTTTAAAATTAATACGTTAAAACCAAAACTTTAAAAATAAAATCTTTAAACTAAAACTTTCAGACTATTGTTTTAAAACTAAAACTTCTAAAGCTAAAATTTAAAACTAAAACTTCTAAAACTAAAATTTAAAACTAAAACTTCAAAAGTAAAACCTTATAACTAAAACTTTAAAACTTGAAGTTTAAAACTAAAACTTTTCAAATAAAAACTTTAAGACTTCAAATAAAATTTTTAGACTTCGGATTTTCAATCGGCATGGGCTTTCCTTCAAGGAAAAGCAGTGGCGGTTCTGGCCTCTTCAATTTGCTTATAGTGTACATACTGAAAGTATTAAGTGCTATTATATAAGAACACTGCCAGCTACGACTTCTACTTTATTCTAATAAAAATAAATTTTCAAAAAAATAAAATGATTATAAATGTTAGATTGTCTATTTCATTTTTACACCCCTAAAATTTCTACAGCCGGGGCGAGTGCCCCCTCCGCTAAAACCACCTGTGGGGAAAAGGATGTTGGAAAAATTGTGAAAAACAGAAGCCTAAATGTGTTTAAAAGATGTCTGAAAATTCTGATGATTCTGTTTCCAATTTTCTCCCATCAGTTTAAGGGAAAATGAAATATTTTTGATGAAAGTGTCCATCACAAATATGAGCCAAAACTGAGGCTTGACCATTAGTTGGTTGACCATATCGTTTGTTAAATAATTTTGTCAAAGTTGAGTTGCTTTCACTGTTAAGATTGTCTTCACTTTCTGTTATTGTATTACCATAAGAAGACGTAAATAGAAATCAAATCCCTTTTCAATACCTTCTCCATTTTGTTCCACTTTAATTGCTTTTTTAAGGTTCTGAGCCAACGAAAGAAAGTAAGGAGCTCTGCCCCTTATTGGTTTTATTAGCCTGCTATAACCAGTTGAGAGCTGGACAAAGCGGGTTCCTTAGGGAATTAAATCAAAAACAAGTTTTTAACTGAAAGTAAGGAGCGACATTAAAACTTAAAACGAACAGATATTATTCCGTTGATGAAAGGGGCTGTCTCCTCCGCAACGCACCACTCTTTACACTAATGTGTTTTATTGTTTTGAAAAGTAGAGCTGTGAGAAAGGGTCAAACTTTAGCGTAAAAAGCGAGGCGTGGAGAAGGTAACAGCCACTTTCATATACGGAATAATTTCTGTCCATTTTATGTTTTAATGTCTTGTTTAAAAAAAATGTGTTCTTTTATTTAATTTCTGAAAGTTTCTAAATTAATCCAGGTTTTGAATTTGGCTAACCGCACATGAATAATTAAAATGAAATTTATATCTTAATTTTACTGTTTAATTAGAGTAATAAACTCTTTTAAAAGTTAAAAAAAAACTTTAGCATAAGAGCGAGCTATTAAGGAGTAGCAATCCCCCTTATATACGTAATATTTTCTGTTCGTTTTAAGTTATAATGTTGCTCCTTACTTTCAGTTGAAAAAGCTTGTTTTTTTTTAATTTCTGATTGTTTTTTTTTATATAATGTTGGGATATCCAGCACCTGAAAATTCTCTTCCCCCGCGAAACATTTCTCCATAGAAAGATCAGAATTCCTGTGCTTTTTTTTATAAGGGTTTCTATTTGTTTGTTTTACTTTTTCTTTGGCGATTCAATTTTAAATGTGGAGAAAATGTTCCAAGGGAATCGCCCGGGACAAATTTTTGGTGGGAAGGAGGTGTCTTGGAGAATTTTTCCGTGGGAGGCTTTTCCACAGAAAGATTTTTCGCGGGAGCAACTTTCAATTGGGGAGGGGGGATTTATGGTGGAATTCCTTTCGGAGAGGAGGGAGAGAGGACATATCAGGGCTTCTCATGCAAAACATTGCCAGCTTTGTTATTTAAGATGGGGGTCTGTATTTCTCCTTCAGAGGGTATTAGACCCTGCTGATTCCGATAAAGGAATTGAATTAATTAACATCATTTTCCATTATTAAGCTCATTAATTAGATTAAAGTTAAATCAGCAAAAACTTAATCAAAATAATAGTTGTCATTCCTGAATCAGTGTCAAATGGCAATTTTCCTCACAAGATAGTCTTTTTTTTAATACGTTTTCTAAACTTTTGGTTACTATTGACCAAGGCTCACATTTTACTAGGTTGCGGATATCACTGCAATTAGGATTTTGTTGCAAGAAAGCAGTCTATAGTTTGGTTCATTATCATTGGATCCGGTAACAGGGGCGCCAATTAGGGGGGGGGGCAGGGGGGGCCATGACCCCCCCCTAGACTTTGAAAATTACCTTTTTATTTATATTTCACAGCTATTTTCTATTTTAGCTATGTGCTATATTAAAACAGCAACAGGTCCAATAAATACGACCAACAAACTGGTGCCCTAATTATAGAATCTTGTTTTGAAATGTCTAAGAGCGAGCGCGTCTACACTATTTTATTTCCGAGTAGGGTTCATTCAAAACTAAGCTTCATGTGGTCAGTGCCCGTTTCGTTCTTGTTCTTGTGAAGAATTCGTTGTAAACTTTGAGTTTTGTATATTGCCTTTTTTAGTAGCTGGGAAAGGAAATGTGTTCTAGGGTTTCAAGGGGTTTTGGTCAGCAGATTCTTGACGTTGTTGAATAGTTTATGGGATGACTAGTCCTAGTGGAGTGTATGGGACTGTCGTGAACAGGAAATGTAAGTGATTGGTTTATGGGGTTTCTAAGCGGGGTAGTTTCATTTTAGTAGCTGGGAAAGGAAATGTGTTCTAGGGTTTCAAGGGGTTTTGGTCAGCAGATTCGTGACGTTGTTGAATAGTTAATGGGATGACTAGTCCCAGAGGAGAGTATGGAACTGTCATGAACAGGAAATGTAAGTGATTGGCTTTTGGGGTTTCTAAGTGGGGTAGTTTCACCGTGGAGTATGGGAGTGATTTTCTACGTGTTTCTTCAGTTCTTCTCTTGCCGTGTCTGAGTGAAGTCATTGTCTACTACTCGTTTAACTATGAGTTAAAAGCGACAACAGACTTTGGATTTTTTTTCGGTGAAAATGCGGAAGAAAAATGAAGAAACTTTAGTGCAAGAAACTGGCAATAGTGTCAGCGCCCAAAGTCTCGGGTTAGTTGAGATAAATTCCCCCACCTGTGACAGAATTTCGGAAAGAAGCGGAACAATAAATGGCTCAGATCAACATGAGAGTTCGGTCTGCATCGCTGAACCCCTTGCGGGTTCCAGTAGCAGTCAAGAAACTCTCTCAGATATCTCTAGGACGCGTCACGACAAACCAGCTCAACCTATTCTTGAGAGATATCCGGCTTCCACTTCTAACGGAAAGGAAATTCAGTGCACATTACTATAAGACTTATGAATGGAATGAATACTCAAAAAACTTAAATTCCGTGTTTTGTTTTGCTTGCCGCCATTTTTCTATGGTGATTCTAAGGGCTGGAGTAACTGCTGGAAAAAGGGCTTTCATTGAGTTAGGATTTTGCAAGTAGAAAGACAGTTCTGCTCTATTAAAGCAACATGATGGTTCTGAAAGACACAGGCATTGTATGTCAGCATGGACGGAATTTAAGATAATGAGTACTGATACTTCGAAATCTATAGTGAATGCCTTAATTCAATCCAGATCTCAAGAGGTTCAGGAAAATAGAGATCATGTGAAGTACATTTTTAGCGCTATTTGCTTTCTTGGCCGCCAGGGTCTTGCTTTGAGGGGTCATGACGAATCAGAAACATCTGCAAACCGGGGTAATTTGGTTGAATTGATGGAGGAAATGTCTAAAGGCGACGAAAAGCGGAAGGCCAAGTTACAGCGCCGATATGGTTACTATTGCAGCCATCAGTACCAAAATGACGCAGTTACACTGATAGGAAATGCCTTGCGCCAAGATATTATTTCAGAAGTAAACTCAGCTAATTACTTTGCTATTCTTGTCGACAAGACAAAAGACGTCTCTAGAAAAGAACAATTAGGGATCCTACTCAGGTAAATATCAAATGGAAAAGTAGTGGAGCGACCAATCGGCTGCTATCACATGCACAAATTAGACGTCGAGAGCTTATCCACCTCAATTTGTGAAACTATAGAAAAGCTAGGTGTAGATTCGATGCTGTGTATTGCCCACTGTTATGATGTCGCATCTGCTATGAGTGGGTAATTTAACGGAGTTCAAGTCAAGTGTAGGGAGAAGGTGCCTCATGCAGTTTATGTATACTGTCACGCCCACAGATTAAACTTGGGTTTGACTGACTGCCTAAAAAATATCAGCGAGCTTTCTGAATTTTTCTCTGTGGTGTCACAGAGGTTTTGTTTTTTCTCTGTGGTTTCTCTGTTACGCATTTATATCATGCAGCAATACTCGTCACGAGCTATTTGTGGAATCCCAGCGTATTAGCGGGCAAAAAGTTTTAGGTGTGTTTGCTAAATGTTGTTCTTTTTTTGCATCTTAATTTTAAAAAAAATCGAAAAAAAATCCTTGCCCCCCCTACATTTTCGTGAATTGGCGCCACTGTCCGGTAACAATAAAAACATTAATAGATTTAACTCTGCTGACACAAATAATTTACTTCTGCCTTCATAATAGAAACCTAAACATCATAAAAGTAAAACGGGTGATGTATTGAGTTATTCCTTAGCAGTGACAAAAATTGCTTAATTGGTGACATATTCGACATGAGTTTTGCAATTGAAGTGCTGCACTCTGGATAGTAAGATCGGCAGTTTTCTCTCCGGATGCCAAGTTTGATAGGCTCCTCATAATCGTCTATTCTTATCCTCCGACTGAAAAAAGTGAGAAAGACTTAAAATGTCAAAAAGAAGAAAAAAAAGAAAAATTTGGAAATATTCTATTCATACAAGTTAGTGCTATAATTTTGGATGTTGTCAAACTGTAAAATTGTTGCTTGGAAAATTTCGGGTTTTCCGCTTTAGATTAGGCGTATTTTAGTAGTTGTTATGACTTTAATTAGATTTTTTTTTCTTCCTTCTTCCCTCAAAATATTAGAATAAATTTAAGTAGGCCCGCCTCTTTTCCGAACAATATGTTCTTTCTTCATTAAAAAAAAAAAATAAAAAAAAAAAAAAAAAATATTGTTCTTGGATAGTTAGAGCCATCTCTTCATAGTCAGGGTTGCAATTCTGCAAATACCTAAATACTGCATCTGAATCGCGCCGAATATAAAATAAGGTTCTTCCATTTTTGTAAATATTGAGTAGCTATAGGAACCAGAGTCTATGCATGCCTTTCTCCTATGGATGAAGAGCCTATGGCTTTCTCCTGTATTGAATAATATATATAAATAAAATTAACATCATTGCTACTACATCAAGACGGCAAACAAAGGAAAGGATAATCTTTCTTAAGGTTCAGCTCTATTCAGTCTTTAGTTTGCAAAACATCGGGTGAAAAAAAAAATCTTTAAATTCAGGACGCACAAGTTTTATAACCCAAGAATAAACACAAGGTGCTACTAGAGGTTGTTTGGTATCGGGTTCGGGGTCTTTGATTTTATATATTTTCATCAAGTAGATTGAAATCAGGGTACTGTTCTATAAGCTGGGAAAAGCGCGAGAAGTGAAGTTTGGTTAATGATAATTAAATATATCAAAATATGATGAAAATATAATCCTTTAGAAACAAATTTCGGCAATATATTTGCACATTAGGGAGGGGGGGTAAAGCATAGCATATTTTAAATTCATAACCAAACCTGTTAGGACTAACCTATGTACCTTTATTCCCCCTAAACCCCAAAAAGCTAAGGCTTAAATATAGATCCCCGAGTGAGAAACCCCTTGTTTATACAGCGTCAGATAGAAATTACACCGGGTAATGCCCATTTGATGTTTTCTTTTCTCAAGTGGTTATCTCGTGTGTTTCCCAGTTAATAGAACAGTGCCGAAAGCAGTAATGAGAAAAGCGCAACATTGCAAATGAATTATCACAATACACCTAGACTTTGACTTCCGTCATCACAAAACCTATTTTTTCCAGACAAACCCTACTAAGTCAAGCCCAATTCATTGCCCCCCCCCCCAAAATCAAATAAAACAGGTGGCCCCATTTTAAGGTCACGACCCAAAAATTAGGAACCCCTAGTTTATGTCACGACTCTCTTAATCGTGATTCAATTCTTGTATTTTTTGGAATCCTATACGTTTTAGCATTTACCGTTTTAAAATATTCTTTATTTGAGTAATATTATTTGTGTTTTTGATTTTAAATATTAGATTTTTACAGTGATAATTTACTAGGAAAATGGTAATTTTCTATTTCGGGATTGGGACCTTTTCTTATTATCATTTAAGTTACTGATGCAAATTAAAATTTATTGGGAGCTCAAGTGGTCAGACGTATTAAACATCAAACTGTTTCTCATATTAACACTAAACTTCAAACTTTCAGCCACATTAAACATCAGATTTACCCCTAGTTTTTAACAAGTTTAATCCCTAGTAATCCTACACCTGTTTATGGTTCGTTTACACATTGCGGAAATCCATCCATTTCCGTCCGTTTCTGTTCGAACTCTGGCTAAAATAACGCTGCGTTCTAAGGCAAAGATTTCAAATTATTGCAACAGCATGACCTTTGTTCTTACCCTCTTCTGAAACCTGTTGAGCAATAGAGCGAAATGACACCGTTTTTCTTAGTTTTCTTATAGCCTGGGTGCGCAGAATCATAGAAGCTGGGTGTAGCCTTAACGCAAAATTATAAGATCGTGTAGTATTTGATAGTCCATGCTCATGGTATTATTAATTTAAAAACATTGGCAAGATTCCATCCTGATTTGACCAAAACGTTGCGGAAAGCTAGAGATTTTTTCTAGCACGAAAACGGACGGAATTTCCGCACGGATTGCTAAATCCGCATGAATTTCCGCAATGTGTACACGAACCATTAGTCTTCGCTTGAAGTAATGGCCAGATGGATTTGTAGGTTTGCATCATCAGCTAATTGGTTCTAGATGGGCGTGCACCACTGGGAAAACCTTTTTGTAAGTATCCTGAACCGCATTGAGACGTGCTTGCCATATTGTCTTGACAACTGGTGGCAAAAAAAGAGAGAGCAATCTACAGAAGTAGGGGAGAGACTGCCTTTATAAAAGACAGTCAGTGCGTATTAAGTCTGTTTCGATCGTGCCTTGTTCTCAAAGAGGTGCTGAATTTTTCAAATGGTAATCAAACAATTACGTATGCCCTGAAGCCAAGAAATAAAACATAAGTATTTTATTAATGAACCTTAAATATATAAAGAAATACTTGATTAAGTAATTATTCCATGAAAAAATACTGGCAATAATATAGAATATGATGTTTTTTTATTCGCGAAATCGAAGTCCCAAGAATCCTGCAGCATCTTTGACGAATACTAAATGCTAAAATTTTCCAGGAGTTTATTTTGTACTGACTTTCGACAAAATCTAAGAGCAAATGGCTAGGTAAGTTCAAATCGAAAACAAATTTCTCAGCCGACATCAGACGAGCTAAATCATCCCCAAAATAAGTTTTCTTTTTGGAAAATATCTCGGCAACATTAAGTTGAAAATATCAAACGTCTAAAAAAACAAAAGAAGAAATGTTAGCATTACTACTATACAGACAAACATACACAGATCCATTCGTTTATGGTACTTATAGCTATATTCAGTGGGCGTTAATTGGGTGGAGGCAAGGAGCACTGGCCCGCTGAAATTTTTTGATCCCTCTCTAGATTAAAAGAAAATACCTTTTTTCGGGTAGTTCTGTTAAAAATAGATTTTTTCAGTTTTTTTTATTGAAAAAATGAAAAGACAACAAAATTGCCCCACCTCTAGATTTTGAAAGATACGCTATCCCACAATCCTTGTATTTCCCTGAGTTGACTCCAGTTGCACTCTTTTCCGCATAAATATTAGAAACATTTCTCTCTTTTGACTTTTCACAGTATTGGTTCTTGCAGACACAACATAACAAAACTTCATGTTCAGAATAAGGGAAATAGCTTGAAAAACTAGAAGCACTTGTAGCATAGCAGCTTGGTCCAAGTAGGAAGTATGAATAGACTTTCAGTCAGGCTTATTGACGCTAGGTCTCTATCGAAATTTTCGTCTGGGGTCGAGCTTTAGAATCTAGTCTTGCAAACGACCTATAGTCTTTGGAAGTAAAATAAGAAATGTAGAAAAAATTAATCGTGGACTGAAAACTAGCCAATTTCTATGTTTAAAATAGCATTACCAACCTGAAAAATGCGTAAATTATTTTTACTTGCTTCGGCGCATCCACTAGAAATCTGTGAACTTCACAAATAGCTTTCTTATAGCAAATTTCATCTTGGTTTTCCATTAGGTACAAAGACTCAGCAATGTCAAAGTGGTCCAATATTTCGTTGAAGCTGAAAAAGACAGATATGGTACAATAAAATACATTAAATATGTGTGGACTTGAACAAATAAGAATATATATGTGTACAGTAATGTTCGAGTGAATTTAACCAATGAAAACGCTCCAGAATATGAAAAACACACATTTTGAAGTTTAAACGTTGTGTTTCTATTATAGACTCAGTCTTCATCTTTAATTTTTAATCTGAGTCTATTTTTTTTTCTTATGAAAGTACTAGCAAGTGTCTAAAATACATTAAATGTAGCTCCTCTTGCTCAGAAGCTGGTTAAAACAAGGTACAACATAAAAATAAAATACAAACAAGATCATGGGCAGCGCAATGGCGCTGCCTAAGTATATAGCAAAGGGGGCACAATATAAAATTTTGAGATAGCCATTTTGTTCAACGTTTTTGAAAGGTCTGGAAATTAAGTACTTGAGGATGACATCCCCCCTACAGCCCTCAGGGCAAGGTTTGTAAGTCATGCCCTTGGGGCAAATAAGGTTTATACAGAAAGGGTGATCGTATAAATTTTGAAGGGGGCTTATTGGATTGCTAATCAGAAGTTTTAGTGCCATTTTTAAGATTCAGTGATCAGAGGGTAGATACCCCTCCCCACAAATTATCAGAAAGTATTTTGACACAGTTCAAACAACTAGAATGGATAATATTGATGAATTAGAAGCCTTGGCAACTTCAATTTACCATGTAAGTTCTGTTTTAGTACATTTTTATTTTCAAAATAAAATTATTTTCCTTGGTCACCCTCCAGTCTATTCAGGTAAATCCCCTCCCCCCTCCCACTCTAATACAAACATCACTATACAATCTTTATACTCGATAGAAAACGTAAAATTTGTTCTTTTTTTACCCTCAAAACCTAACCCCCTCCCTCATTGTTTTTTACAACCAAAATTCTCGCAAATAGAAATAATTATCTTTTCGATAAATTATAGCTTTTCTTTATTGTGATTTTAAAGTGTCCACTGACTTCTGCCAATTCTTAATGCAATATGCCGCTCTGGTTTGACACAAGGCTCTCCAGCGCGAGGCCTATAATTAGCTCTGACCCTTTTTTAAAGCACTTCCTGTTCGTTAGCGGTTTAGTCTCAAAGGTTTCACAGATTCAAAAGGATGTGAATAGTATATTTCGAGAAATTTTTTATGTTTTCCTTTACTGAAGTGAGATAAATGCTTTTCTAGACAAAATTATGGTTAGCCCGGGGATGGGGGTACTAATTTTCCTTCTGTAAAAAAGGGGGAATTATCCCTTATTTGAACTTTTATTTAGCCCTCATTCATATACGGAATAATTTCTGTTCGTTTTAAATTTAATGGCGCTCCTTACTTTCAGTTAGAAAAAAACTTGTTTTTATTTATTGGATAACTGAAAAAGAACCATAGCTTAGATCAATGCTTCGATGTTTGGCTAAATAAGTAAAAGACTAAATATTCACATTTTCAACGTTAATTATTATGGGGTATTTTGTTCAAACAGCTTAGAAACAAACTAGGCCGACTTTCATAGGCTGAGTTTGCAACGGCTCAGTGAGCCGTAATTCATCTTTCACAGATTCAAAAGGATGCGAGTAGTATATTTCGCGGAATTTTTTTACGTTTTGCTTTACTGAAATGAGATAAATGCTTTTCTAGACAAAATTATGGTTAGCCCGGGGAGGGGGGTACTAATTTTCCTTCTGTAAAAAAGGGGGAATTATCCCATATTTGAACTTTTATTTAGCCCCATTCATATACGGAATAATTTCTGTTCATTTTAAATTTTAATGGCGCTCCTTACTTTCAGTTAAAAAAAAACTTGTTTTTATTTATTGGATAACTGAAAAAGAACCATAGCTTAGATCAATGCTTCGATGTTTGGCTAAATAAGTAAAAGACTAAATATTCACATTTTCAACGTTTAGTATTAGGGGGATTTTCTTCAAGCAGCTTAGAAACAAACTAGGCCGACTTTTATTGGCTGAATTTTAAACGGCTCAGTGAGCCGTAATTCATCTTTCTCAGATTCAAAAGGATGCGACTAGTATATTTCACGAAATTTTTTTAAGTTTTGCTTTACTGAAATGAGATAAATGCTTTTTTAGACAAAATTATGGTTAGTGGAGGGGGGGGGATGGGGGTACTAATTTTCCTTCTGTAAAAAAAGGGGGAATTATCCCATATTTGAACTTTTATTTAGCCCCATTCATATATGGAATAATTTCTGTTCGTTTTAAATTTTAATGGCGCTCCATACTTTCAGTTGGAAAAAAACTTGTTTTTATTTATTGGATAACTGAAAAAAACCTTAGCTTAGATCAATGCTTCGATGTTTGGCTAAATAAGTAAAAGACTAAATATTTACATTTTCAACGTTTAGTATTAGGGGAGATTTTCTTCAAACAGCTTAGAAACAAACTAGGCTGACTTTTATAGGCAGAATTTTGAACGGCTCAGTGAACCGTAATTCATTTTTCTCAGATTCAAAAGGATGCGACTAGTATATTTCACGAATTTTTTTTACGTTTTGCTTTACTGAAATGAGATAAATGCTTTTCTAGACAAAATTATGGTTAGTGGGGGGGGATAGGGGTACTAATTTTCCTTCCGTAAAAAAGGGAGAAATTATTTACATACTTACTTTTTTCTCTTTTTTTAAGGACAATTATGAAGAATGTCTGGTGTCTCCCACTAAGAAAGCGAGAGAGGATGAGACAAGGCCATCTATTATTAAGTATGCTGGCCCGACCCCAAAACAAGTGTTAACTGCCCAAGTGCAACCATCTGTGCAGACAAAAATGCAACCAGGTCAAAAACTAAAGAGTAAATGGACAGCTGCTTTCTATGGAATACCTGCCCCGTTTACACAAGGCCCACCGATGATACAACATGCTTCGCCTGAGCCTTCGGGCATTCAAATACAGCCGGAATTTGCAAATATGAGCATTTTTTTCTTCAAACTATCTTATAGAAATATATAAAAACAAAACTTTTATTTTCAACCTAATATAAACTGATCTCAGCGGGATATTAAAATATTAACCCCTCGCCCCCCCCCCCAACCATTGTTTTAAATTTTTCTGCGCCCCCCCCCCCTCAGAGATATCTAAATATAATGTAATTTTTTTTGCTTGCTAGTCAAAAGAAACCGCTCTTCTTTTTCTAATCTTTGCTATTTTCTCTGCATTCCCCCCACACTGTTGCTATCTCTTCGCCGCTATCTCATAAGCGAATATTTTTAGGTAATTTCTAGTCAATTAATGCTCACCTTTTGAAACTCTATGAATGCTATTTTTTTCACAAATGAATATTCACTAGTTTTAAGAGAAGGAACTGAGAGAGAGAGGTTATCTCATTTATCTATCTGTCACATATGGATCCCGTAATTTGCGCTGAATATTTTTAAAATAGCTTTCAACTTACAAACCCTTGCCAAGATTTTAGCGAGGGGAAAATGTTGACAATATACTGAGTTAACGGTTTACAGCATTTAATTGCGTATTTTCCTCGGCTCGGAAGTTCAGTCTTGGAAATTGGAACATACGCGCGGCTTACAATAATTGTGAGCTAATGAGGAGTTCACCGAACCTGTAGGGAGAATTAGAGAGAAATAGCGACATATACAGTCTAACAATATTTCAACTTTGGACATTATGTAAAGGGGCTGGGCCCGATAAGCGCTGCGGGAAGCGCTGCGGGAAGCGCTGCGGACCCGAGAAGCACCGCGGGAAGCGCTGCGGGCCCGAGAAGCGCCGCGAAGAAAAAAAAAACAGTAGTGCTGATTTGAACACTTTGAAAATAAGCTATTTTTTTGAACAAAGTCAAATTACAAGTTCTATGTATAGCGGTGTTTTAGATTGTAAATATCTTATATTAATTTGGAAATTGACTGCTTTCAGAATATCGATAGTTTTGGGGGGGACAGTGAATTAACCAAATGCTACTATGTGCATACTGCTGCTACTACTAAGCGCTGACTTTAAATAATAATCCAAATTTTAAAAACAGTAGGGGTGATTTGAACACTTTGAAAATAAGCTATTTTTTCATTTATAGGCGGGACGATTGGTCCCATATTCATTATCACCGTCATCATCAGTTGGAGGAGAGGTGGACCTCTCCAACAATTCACTGGAAATATCGTCGTCATCGTTAAATATTGATGAGTTTTTAGTTGATTATTTTAATGTAGATTATAGTGCAGTTGGGCAGGAGGACTTACCTTTGCTAAGTCCTAACACACTACAGCTTTTGGAAGATTTCATCCGGGGATTAACTTAGAACCCTCCTCTTCTTCCTCCTTCTGCCCCCTAGACCCGACCAAAACCACTACAACCACAGTAACTGGCGCATATCAATCCCCCACCTAGTGACCCCAGCGGGGATGGGGGTTTTTATGCCCGCCAAGAGGGGGAGGGGGGTAATGTCCAATTTACAACTTTTCCAGACTTTCAGCTGTCAAATTCAATATTAAATAATATAGTTGTCTACACTGTGACTTTTGGGGATCCTTTTAATTCACTTATGGGGGGAAATTTTGTGTTCGATCCCGTAGAAATTGTGCATGAATATGTAGATAAAATTCGTGCACTGCAGGAGAACCAAATTCAATTGTGGGGGGGGGGGGGTAGGGATTCAATTAAGGTTTCTATTGTTTTAAAAGTGTTCTATTTAAATGAGGGGAAAAGTGAGGTTTATCACCATTATATACATTCCGAGATGCGCGTAATTTATCCGAATTTATAAAATTTTGAGGGAGTTTTTTGCGAGTGGGTAGGTCAAATTATTGCGCATCTCGAGAACTTTAACGAAAATGGGAGTGGTTTTGTAGTTCTTTTTGTTGAAAATTTAAGTAAATACTTGTAAATTTAAGAAAGATTTTATTTTAAGAGGGGGGGGGGGGCAGGGAGGTCACTAGTTTTAAATTATAATCCAGATCTAGAAGGTTGTCAAGGTGTCCAGAAGATCTGTTTTGAAACAGGTCAACAATGTTTCAGGTATGCTTTCCTCATATCAGCATTCAATCCTCTAGCACGTGACGCTTCCCAGACGAATTAAGACGATTGGGCTGTACATGGGAAGGAGGGGTCCAATTTCCCCATTTTAGATTTTTCTTGTTTAGAAGGAAAATACCCAGTCACGCTAAGATCCATGGATTTTTTTGAAAGGGCTAATACCCATTTAAATATTGGCGTTACTGTGGTTCAGTTTGAAACTTAATTTGAAGATGGGGTTCGTTCTAAAAAGAAGGGGGTGGTTTTCCCTGTAAGGAGCCCGTCAATTGAATTGATCAAAAATTGTGTTTGGTTGTTGTACACACCACCTAGTGACCTTGCCAATTCAATTCGCCATTTTAACCCGATCACAGACATCAGTAGAGTTCTGGAGGAGGGTAAGCATAAGGGGGTATGTTTCTACTGTCCAACATGCCTGTCTAGATTTTGGAGTGAATTAAAGCTGCAAAATCATATGAGGCATTGTAGACGGCATGGCTACCAGACAGTGGAAACGGTTTTAGGGGATAGGTCCATTTTACGCTTCAAAAATTTCCAACACACCCTCCTCCAGTGCAACAAAATATCTTTAGACTGCGAAGCTAAGCTGGTGGAGGTGAATAATCCCCGATTCCCAACCCGAATCAAAAAACACCAAGCCATTGCAGTGTCCTATGCTCATGCGCAAAGAGACAGTTCTAACACCATGCGGTTGTTACAAATAGTAGAAACAATGGATGAGGGGGACGAGTGCATGGTCAATGCATTGACTAAACTAATTTGCACGGCTAATGGTGCTATTTCTCGTTCGAAAAGTACGCATTATCCTATGGTTTTGTCTGGAGAGGATCGTCTCACAATTAATTATAAAAAAATATGTTGGGTTTGTAAGGGGGAGTTTGAAGAGGGGGATAAGGGGACTAAAGCGAAAAGAGGGACCGGTGGGAGGAGGAAAGTCAGAGATCATAATCACTTGTGGTAGGAAATATCATCTGGGGGTAGTAATTTTAGAGGGGTAGCGCATCAATCGTGTTACTTAAATGTTAGCCAACAGTTTTTTATACCTGTTTTGATTCACAACTCAAATTACGACTTAAAATTTATTTTACCGGCAATGGCACGTATGCACAGGGAGGGAGGGGGAGTAGATAGCCCATGGGTAAACAGTTCATTTATCTATAGTATTGTTCCCAAATCAGCCGAGAAGTTGTTGCTTCTCGAATTGAAATGGCAGGTAGTGGATAATGAGCATACGTGTTGGAATAAAATCAGGTTTTTAGATTCCTTTAGGTTTTTTTCCCAAGGCATTGAGTCAATTGATTCAAGTGCAGAAAAGCGACAATTTTGATAGCTTTCCCTTGCTTAAACAGCGCTTTCCAGACAGTGAAATGTATGACTTATTAACCTGCAAAGACGAATACGCTTACAATTATTACTGTTCTGGCACTCACTTAAGCGAGGTGAAACTAACTCCTAGGTAAGATTTTTATAAGTCACTGACCAATAGTGCCTGCACAGCCGAGGAATGTGAGTTTGCAAAGATGGTGTAAGCCTAGGAGGCTTGTAAAAATGGGTGGGATTATTATAGACTGTACTTGGCCAGTGGTGTTTTAATTCTGTGGGATATAGTCTGCAAGAATACAGACCAAATCTATTCAGAGTTCGGGCTAGATATAGGATATTATTTTTCCACACCCCATTTGGTGATGGATTTGATTTTAAAAATTAGTAGGGAGGAAATAGGCCTAATCACCGACGTAGATCAACACCTTTTTGTAGAGCGTTCAATGAGGGGAGGGTATGTTTTTCATGGGGACCGCGTCTTGTCAACCGATCCGAGCGGGCAAAACACCGGTGTAAAGTCAAATGCAGTGTTCTTGGACATGAACTCATTGTACTCCTCGGCAATGTCTCACTACTCTTTGCCGTGTGGGAACTATCAATGGCTTGAGAATCCTTGTGAGTTCCCCGACATTACCACCGTCGAGGACAATGGGCCACAAGGATGGTTCTTTGAAATTGACGGTCACATTCCGCTGGCGCTTCACGACTCAGTCAAAGATTTTGTTTTTCCCTGTATCAATCGGCCCGTGAGCTGGGACTCACTGAGCCCCTACAATCGATCATTGGTTGAGGATATGGGGATGCACTGGACTCCCTCCAAACAGAAACTGATTGCTGATTTGTACCCTAAGGAGAATATCGTTGTTCACCATGTGCTTTTGCACTGGATGGTGAACAATGGTTTCAAGATCACCAAAATACATAGGGTCCTGCAGTTCAATCAGAAACCTTATTTGAAAACGTTTATCGACACTTTTTTCGATAAACGCTCTAGGGCAAACTCCAAGGTAGAGAAGGAAATGTATAAACTGATTCTAAATTCAGCGTTTGGCAAAATGTGTGAAAGCGTACGTAATAGATCTCGCTGCGACGTCGTGAATGACCCTCTAGAGTGTTCACGAATTATTGCCGATCCCAATTTTACATCATTCACGAGCATAGAGACTGGCATGGTTCTTCTACACAGGAAAAAGTGAAATGTGGTACTGAACAAGAATATAGCGGGCGGCAGTTCAGTACTAGAAATTTCCAAAAAGCTCATGTTGTCGTTTTTTCACAATGTGTGCAAGGTGCAATGGCCACGGGAGGGTGAGGTTCAAGTTTACTATGGGGATACAGATTCTCTGCTGCTAAAGATAAATGGGACCGAAGATTTATTGGGTGATTAAATAAAAAAAACAAGTTTTTTAAACTGAAAGTAAGGAGCGACAATAAAACTTAAAACGAACAGAAATTATTCCTCTGTTCTGAGGAGGGCTGTCCCCTCCTCAACGCCTCGCTCTTTACGCTAAAGTTTTTTATTGTTTTAAAAAATAAAGTTGTGAGACAGAGTCAAACTTTAGCGTACAGAGTGAGGCGTTGAGGAGGGGACAGCCCCTTTCATATACGGAAAAACTTCTGTTCGTTTTAAGTTTTATTGTCGCTCCTTACTTTCAGTTAAAAAAGCTTGTTTTTTTTTATTTAATTTTTGAACATTTTTGAATAAATGCAGGTTTTGATCTTGGCTCACCGTACATGAATAATTAAAACAAAATTTTCGTATTAATTTACTTTTATTTAGTTAAATGGCTTTCTCGAAACTTGTTTAATTTTATTTACGAACGTTTTTATTATTAATAAATATACGTAGCTTACGAATTAACTTACGTAACGAACTTCTATATTCATATATTTTTAATTTGCTTATTATGGGATTCGCCCCCTAGTCAACACCTTGCTCTTTAAGCGGAAGTTTGAATTTTGGTCCAATTCCTTAAAAATGACTGCTTAATCACAAAGGCCGTTAATTAGAATAAATAGCTCTTATGAAAGTACTAATAAATCTTTGGCTTAAAGAGCGAGGTATTGACTACGGGGTGAACCCAGTCATATATGTAATATTTTCTGTTCGTTTGAAGTTTCGACGTTGCTGCTATTGAAGTTGAAATAGTTGTTTTTTTATATTAAATTTCTGATCTTGCTTTAAATAATGCTGGGAAGTCCGGCGTCCCCTTCATAGCAATGTCCCTTCCCCCATGAAAACTTCCTTCATGGACAGATCCTCCCACATCCCCCCCGAACCACCCCCTCCACTACCAGGAAAAATCTCCCCTGAAAACGTCTGTAAACTTCCAAATAACCAATACTATATGTTAACATTGGGTAAAATTCATAACTTTCAGCCCTCCCCCCGGGAATTTCGGTGGATTAAGTCATCCTAAAAGACATACTTATAACGTTTTCGAACATGCTGAACAAAATGGCTATCTCAAAATTTTGATCAGGTGACTTTGGGGAAAAAATGAGCGTGTGAGGGGGCCTAGTTGCCCTCCATTTTTTTTGGTCACTTAAAAATGGCAATAGAACTTTCAATTTCCGTTCCAATTAGCCCTCACATGATATTATAGGACCACTGGGTCGATACGATCACCCCTGGGGAAAAGAAAAAAAAAAAAACAAATAAACACGCACCCGTGATCTTTCTTGTGGCAAAAAATGCAAAATTCCTTATTTTTGTAGATGGGAGCTTGAAACCTCTACAGTAGGGTTCTCTGATACGCTGAATATGATGGTGTGATTTTCATTAAGGTTCTATAGCTTTTAGAGGGTCTTTCCTCCTTTTTTCAAAAATCAGCCAAATTTTCTCAGGGGCCTAACTTTTGATGGGTACAATTAAACTTGATGAAGCTTATATATTTGAAATCAAAATTAAAATTTGATTCTTTTGATGTATCTATTTGTATCAAAATACCGTTTTCTAGAGTTTCGGTTACCATTGAGCCGGGTCGCTCCTTACTTACAGTTCGTTACCACGAACTGTTTGATTTAGAAAAGGGGGAACACATCAGCTCACAGATGAATTTCACCCACTGGAAACCGTCCCTCTTCCCTAAGTTGGTGAAACGTCAAGCCTAACCAACTTTCAATGTTAAAATCGAAGACGATGAGTGATTTTATATCCTGGGGTGTAGTCCAAGGCCCTTGAGTTTATTGCTTTAAAACATACATCAGGGATGAAAATCAGTCACCTAATGGGGTACCTATATATTTTGTAAAGAACCATTTCAACATGAGCGTGTACAGAGACTGTCTAGAAAGTATGCTAGTGCCGAGAGCACAAGTGTTTGCAATTCGGTCTCTAAAGCATAGAAATTATGCTGTAAGATTGGAAAAAAAATGCACAGTCATGTACATCTAACAAATTCTATGTGCTCGAGAAAGCTTTAAGAGTCCTACCACTAAGTCACGATCGTGTTTCAGACCCAATTCAAAACATAGACTATCGCAATCAACTTGTTCTGGATAAATTAACCTAACTTGAACTAACCCAACCAACCCGTTCATAAATTAAATGCTCTAACCCGTTCATAAATTAAATGCTCTAACCCGTTCATAAATTAACTACTGACCTCATCTAACCCAATCTAACCACCTTAACCCCAACCTAACCTGTAGCAGTGACGACAACTATCGTACTGTTTTTTCCCCTGACCGCGGTTCCTGGGGGGGTGGGGGTGGGGGCCCTTCCCGCAGCCGGCTCTCGGGGGTTGGGGGGTCCCGCCCGCGGCCGGCCTTTGGATCCGTGGCCCCGGGGGGGATCCCACCTTTAAATTCACTGTAATGTTCAACTGTGCTTAGTTCATGTTCCAAGGGTTTTTTTTCTGTTGTTGTTTTCAAGTGTTGTTTTCAAGTGTTTTTTTTTGTTGTACTGAAAAGTGTCTGTGTTTGCTCAGCTAATCGGTACATAAAGTGTTGTTGTTGTACAGAAAAGTGTTTAAGTTGACAATTGAAGTGCAGTGTACTGATAGTGTTATTATTGATGGACAAAAAGCGTTTTTTTTATTTATGTTGTACATAAAGTGTCATTTTTATCATTGTCATTGTTCATGTCAGGATCAAATAGAGTTTTCATGCAGTGCCGAAATAAATGCTGCCATGAAATATTGTCAACTGTTCTTGTTGAACCGATAAAGTGTTATTTTTATCGTTGGTGTTGTTCATGTCAGGAAAAAATCAACGTTTTCATGTTGTCGAAATAATTGCTGCCATGAAATAATTTTGTTTTTTGTTATTGTTAACCAGTACTAGATAGATCTATGGGAAAACTACTACTACTTATTCATTGAACACATATGATTTACAGTTAGTTATAGTCCAACTGTTGTCAGCAGCAGCAGCAGCAGCATGTATCAATTTAAAACACCCTTCAGATCGTTTCTGTGTGGGCCGTCAATGTCGGGCAAAACAACACTTTTAGCTAAAATAATTCAAAATTGTCAGAAAATATTTTTGGAAAAACCGAAAAAAATCTACTATTGCTATAGTATTTGGCAGGAGTCCTATGATCAAATAAAATCTATTGCCACAACCTTACCAATACAATTCATACGGGGACTTGATGTTTTCAATAGTATTGACCCGAACTCGTGGCTGATTATCGATGATTTGGCTGAATCCATTGAACAGTTCTCACAGGAAATGCTACAACTGTTCATTGTTCGCTTCCACCATGAAAATATTTCCATAACCCTAGTTCTACACAATCTGTTTCATCAGAACAAATGTATGCAAACCCTTGCTTTGAATTACACCATCTATATTATCTATCGAGTTGTTCGTGATTGAAGCTCGGTAATAACTCTCAATAAACACATATACCCCTGCATTCCAAAATTTTTGTTGTTAGCGTAAACTCAGGCGACTAACAAGCTCTCTGGTTACATTTTGCTGGATCTTAATCAGAGCACACCCGAGGACCTACGTGTAGTCACCGACATTTCAACAATGAAATTACAGTATATCTTCCGGTGAACAGTAGAAAAGGCTATTAGTTGGCGTTATGACACTGAAGAAACTACACGAACAACGGCATTTATTTTCCGTTTTAAGCACTTCAAAACCCTTGCTTAGGAAGGCCATACTCAAACATGGGGTTGACAATGATTTCATTAATCTAATATCCGAACTTTGTTTAAATTTAACTGAGGGCAATTTTCAACTGCCAGAAGGTGTTAGACAGCAGACAAAGCAACATTTTTCCACTGTGCATGCCTTGGCTTGTTGAAACAAATGAAAAATATTAAATAGAAACTGCCTCCCTCAAGCGGGTGGTAGCTTTTTCACACTTTTACTGTCAATAGTTGCAGGACTTGCAAACAGTTTTCTCTAGATGTCAAAACCCTATAAATTGACATCGTTTGAACTTGTCCTCTCACCCGTCGAACATTTTGAAGACAATCTAATAAAATTCATTAATGATGAGAATATTGCCGATGACAAAAAACTGCTTTTACTTCAAGATGCATTGCGACGTGTGGACAAACATAGACCTTCTCGTGAGAGACCCACCGCCGCCGCCGATCCCTCCAAACAGGAATCATCTCCTCAAGATTCTGCAGCAGTGCATTCAAAGGAGAAGGAATTGAATTCAATTGTAATGAAAATTGGAAACCTATTGCCAGTCACCTATTAAGAACAGAGTAAAAGAGCATTATCATATCTGATGGTGGAAACTTGTGGTGAACATTAAGTTAAAGTCGACAGCACAGGGAAACGAATTATAATTCAGGGAAAAAGCTATAATCTAGTTGATATAATTTGTGATATGGTGACGAATCGTAAAGGACTTTTATCCTTTGACAATAATCAATACACCTTTCTAAGTGTATCAAACTTCCCCAAAAGTCTTATTGTCAAAAAGCAAATTCTAAGGAAACTAAGAGAATATAGTCCTCCAACACCAGCACCAACACCTCCATTTAAAAAAGAAGAAGAATCAATATTTGAAAATACTAGCAGCAGTAGCAATGATTTTATAACACCTGTGGCTGCTAGTCAAAAGCGAAGACGAATCGTTTCATCCCCCAGTGTGCAAAAGGGGAGTGGACATTACACTACGTGTTTACGTTCAAAATGGATGAAGTTCTGAAAGGTGTTTATGAAAATATTGGTGAAGTGGGAAGTTGAAGTTCTCCCAAAACGCTTTCTAAAGTCGTCTCCGGCACCACATTGAAAAAAGCAAAAGAGTATTTAGAGAATGAACCGAGTTACACACTGCACCGGAATCACAGGCTCCGCAGCAAACAATATCGACAAACTAAAGCCTTTTTCCTTCTGCATATAATGCAAACGGATCTTTTAACTTTAGACGCAATTCAATGGCATCACAATAAACCCTACACTTATATTCTGGTGGCAATCAGTGTCTTTAGTCGCTATGCCTATGCCATTCCATTACGGTAAAAGTGAGGTGTTAAAGTTGCTCGGGCTAGTGAAAGTATTCTTGACTAGGATTCGTAAAGAAAAATTCAATCGGATAGTGGTAATGTATTTGTTAATCCACATGTGCAAAAGGTTCTATTGAAATATGATACATCACTTTATCTTAGTCACAGCCCGATAAAGGCTGCATTGGCTGAACGATTAATAAGAACGATTCGTCTATTAATTTAAAGATATTGTACCCTGAAAAATACACCTGCTTTTATTCATGATTTAGATAAAATCATGCAGATATACAACCATCGACCCCATCGATCTCTGTCCAACTCAAGCCCTCGGGAGGTTCACTACACTGAAAATACATTTGATGCTTTTCTAAAGCAATATTCCAATGGTGAAAAAGAAAAAAAAATGTGAAGAAGAAATTCAATGTTGTTGATACTGTTCGAATTAATAGAACCACCAATATTTTTGGAAAGGGGAATTATTTATGGAGCACCGAAATTTTTAAAGTGTCCAAAATCCTGGACACTGAGCCCACGACATATCGACTGCGAGACACCAAAGATGATGAGATTCTTGGCGGTTTTTATGAATATGAATGGCAAAAAGTTAGAATTACTAGCGAAATTTATCAAATTGAAAAGATATTAAAGAGTCGTACTCGTAGGGGCAAGAGCCAGCTGCTTGTTCGCTGGCTAGGATACAACTCAGATTTTGATTCTTGGGTCAGTGTTGAAGATATCAACAATGCCCAATGATTTCTATGTGACTTTCATGTCCAATGTTTCTGATCCTCTCTAAAATTATCTGAATAGAACAAGTGATTTTTGGACGAAACTCTCCCCCACCATCAAATTCGACGGAAAGTATGAAGTGGCTCTTGTCGACTGTATTCTCAAAAATACCTATGAAATCCTGAGAAAGGATCCTAAATATGATATAAGAATTAGACCCTATGATTGGCTGCCTCCACCATCCTCAAGTGATCAAGAACAAATTCAAAATATCAATTGGATGAATTATCCATACATTGAATTACCCTGCGAGGAACTCACCTGTATGAATGATTTATGTCGTTCTATCAATAAAAGAATTTCCGCTCGTAATAAAAGGAGCTTTTCGTTTCAACTATTCAAAGGAGGAGGGCAAGATCTACATTAGTTCACCTATTGCCAGTGAAAAGGTTATTCTCAATGATAATCTTCTTGGCTTTAAGCTCAATATAATCAATGGTAAAAGTGCCGGAAACACTAATTTCATTTTTGCTGACTACCCGCCTGCCTTCTCCACGGACACTTGTATATTTCTCTACGCTTCATTTGTGGAAACATCTCGGGTTGATGATTCAAATTTTCCCCTCCTACGATTTCTTGAACAAAAAACCAATCAAGAACATATTGACCACTACGATATAAAGCATCTTAAAGATATTCCCGTTAACACTTCCTATATGGAAATCAGTCAGTTAACACTAAGAACTGAATTGGGTGATCCCATAGAAATTTCAAAAGGTTTGGTTGTGATTACTTGCCATTTCCGTCCTATCGTTCAACAAGATGTCTAATAGAAAAGTGGCATTCACCTGTCCTGATATTGACTGCTATGTTAATACTCTTGGCCCAAGACAACATGGCAATGGAATGGGCTATTACAAGGGTCGCTCGTCAATGTCTGGCTATGGTCTTGGCAGTTGGTTTGCTAAGCTGTTTTACTCTTCACTGCCACTGGCTAGAAAATATCTTGTACCGGCTGCGACAGATTTTGCGTCCTCTACACTATATGGTTGGGGCTCTGGCAAGGATTTTAAAAAAAGTGCTACGGAAAATCTTAGGTCCAGTGCGCAAACCCTTAGCGAGAAATTAAAAAAAAATGGTAAAGGCTTAAAAAGGTCGAAAAACAATGCATCACTCAACAGTCTCCACTGAGGTCGGAAACAAAAGACATCATCCCTCTTGTCAAACAATAGAAGGAAAAAGTCGACACGTGCTGTAAACAGAAGAAGAAACCCCAGGAAGAAAATTGTTAGATCGAAACTGGATTTCTTCTCCTAAACTGTCCTACCTACCGCATAAGGATTCTCAACCTTCAATCACTGCCTCATTGAATCTATTCATTGCAGAAAATGTTGATGCGAGTGTCAAGCATGGATACTATGAACAATTTTATCCTCAACAATCCCTCTCCGATAATATCCACTTTCAAATTTATTCCAATGAAGACTACTTTATGGACATGTCTTCAACATTTATAGATTTACAAATGAAAGTCCAAAAATCCGATAATACAATGCCAATTCGGACCGATGGATTATCCTATGAAAATTGTATACTACACATTTTATTTCGTCAAATCAGTATCTACATCAATGGCACACTGGTGAGCACAAGCAACAATCTCTCAAATTATACTAGCTATATGCAATTCATGTTGATGACACCCAAGTAACACAAGGAATTGAGGGGCACCTCCAATGGATATGAATATATTACTAATACTGTTAGTACAGATGCACTTAAAAATGCTACAACTAGTGAATTACATCTAGTTGGAAAAATATATCATGAAATATTTAATATACCCCAATGGCTGCCGCCCAATGTTAAAGTGGATATAAAACTGACGCTTGTACCCTCCAATTTCATATTGAGAAAAGAACTTGCTGCCAATCCTGATGTAAGTCTCTCCCTCACCTCGGCAATACTTCATGTACGCAAACAACAGGTCATGATTTCTGTTGCTTTTCAGTGGAAAAACTGAGAGCCAATGGAAATAATATTAAACTACTTGTTCCTCATACAATGACCAATCAACGTCATATTGCTATGGGCTCACGCACCTTCACCGATTCATCCTTTATCAAAGGCGAAATTCTGTCAAAACTTGCTTTGGCATTTTCGAACAGCGCTATTGACATAGGATAATGGATTGGATTTACACATAAATTTAAGATATTTGGAGTTCCATCCGTTGTGTGCAAAGTAAATAGCATCCCACTCTATAATCTGTCTTTTCATAAATTCTATAGAACATTGTACGAGTTGACCATGCAACCCCTAGGTCATGACTCTCAACTATTTGAAAATGGTATAACTGAAGATATGTTTACTAAAACACATGGTATCATTGTTCTGGATTTGTCTGGCACACTGGATATGAGTATAGTACGTACGGGGAGTGTGCGTTTAGAGTGTACATTTGCCGACCCATTGGCTGAGAGTATTGCACTAATCTCACTAAATCAATATGAAACCTATTGGGAAATCACTCCCGAAGGCAGTGTTCTACTAGACTTGGCGCCATGAACACCAGTCAAATAATCAATGTATTTAATATGAATCCCTACATGTCCCAGTACAAATCCTATTGTCTGCCCTCTGACTTTCTTGGAAAAATTCAAAGTGTCAACAATACCTTAATTATTGTTAATAGCAGTCCGTCGACTGTGCTGACGGGTCATTGGCTGTGCATCTTTCAAACAATGAAGAGGATTGAATTTTTTGATCCTCTTGGTCTACCCTATACATTCTATACACCCCACATTAGCAACTATATCGAGAGCAGTGGGAAAACTATTATTCAAAATCGGAAGAGGGTGCAGGATCTAACGACTAAAAGCTGCGGCTTCCATGCACTACTATATTTTGTGTTCCGATGTCGCGGCTATACTTACAAGCAGTTTCTCCACATTTATGTTGACAATCCCCGTCTGAACGACTTTCTAGTGGAAAATATCCTCTCAGACCTATACAGTATTGATTTCAATGCCCTAAGAGTAAAGTTCTTAAAAAATGTTATTTAATTTCTTTATTAATAAAATGCATATATATATATACAAAAATGTTTTTAAATGTTCGCTTTTGATTTCTTCTTCTTCTTCGGTATTTAGACACTTTTCCTGTATAACCCATGTCGGTATGTAATTTGGTTTTATTATATACTGATCTTGATTGTCTGCCAAGTCAGGGTCACATTTTCTGTAATACAATGAAACTTCACTCTTGTCATATCTCTTTGTATAGTCAATGATACTATTTGCATTCATCTTATGAAATTCACGAGTTTCAATCTGTCTATTTGAAGCAATATCACATACAGTGTTTTCAAATAGTGAATCACATTCGGTAACTCCCAAATAAAAATCACTTGGTTTATAGTCATAGTAGGCAGTGTCGTCACAACGATGACGTAGAAACCAAATTGTTTTGTTACCCCAACAGTTTAATCGTAGACCAGATTCCTCTTCCCATAATAATTTAAATCCACGACGATACAAATATCGTAGAAATAAACTAAAATCACGTTTGGGATTCTTTCCAATCATCGCAGGTTAAGTATTCTCCCACTGATCATATTTTTCATGGTGACAATTGGAGCACAGATGTCCTCTAGGATGAGAGTAACACAGCTCCTCAAGACATGAATTAAATCCTTTAATTTGTTCTGCATATCCTCTATGTAATTTGCAAGGATTACATAATTTGCACTTTTCACTATAGTCATCAATAATTGTACAATTCTCATATTGAGTCCAACTGCCAAGAGTGTACAAGCACAATGGACATATATAGAACATTTTTCGGTTTCCGATGTCAACTCTCTCACAGCTAAAATGAAACTGATCGTCTTCGCTCCATAAATTCAGTGAGGGGAAATGGGGAGAGGAGTAGCTCTGTGACGTTACCTCTTTCGAATGGTGGGATGGAGCCATCTACATTGAATCCATTGGCAATGTTTTCAAAAGTATATCCACGATATGATTCTGCTTTTTTTCAATTAATATATCAATAAATTGACTATAAGCACTTGAGTCACATTTTAAAAGTTTCATACAATATTCCAATGGGGGAGAATCACTCCTAATTATATTGTCAAGTGTTCGCGGACAAGAGAATATCCTGCGTTTAAGAGATAACTCGAGAAAATCATCATCCAAAGTCAAATGTTTTTCCATAAACACTAGATTTGATCTAATTCTCTCTTTCTCAAATTTATTCATTTTTCAATCCTTTCACTCTGACTGCTGACTAAAGTGACCCTGATTCGTTAGCCCTAACCTAACCTAACCAGAAAAGAAAGGGAAAATTTTCGATTTTGAAACAATTTTATTGAATAATTACAACAACAATAATAATACTAAGCATGTACAATTAGCGATACAGTTTATTGTCTTCGATATGTTTCACTAATGCACTTAAAGCACATTCAAGTCTATTTACATGTGCTATATCAACTTTAGCAGCGAAACATAATTGATCCTCCATTTTAAATTTACTCAAGGATATGACATATCTTGCATATACTGCATCCCATTCCATACAAAGACGTGATCCTTTCGTGATTTCCACCGCAATGTTTGGTGCTCTTGTATTATTACCTTCAACTCCACTATCAACTTCTAGGAGGGTAAACATTCCACTCGCCATCAAAACAAATATATATCCAAATGAGTAAAGTCAAAACTGTTCTTCTTCTCACTCCTTTGAATTCTATTCACAGACTAATAAAACTTTGGCAAAAACCCATTCCTTATATTCTCTGCAATCCTCCGTCGCTAATATGTAAGCAAGCCTCTGATTGGTTGAGAAGGAAACACGTGATCTAACTGTTTCCAGGATTCCTGGACGGTGTAACATTCGCCTCGAGCATGCACTTGGCCAAAACAACAACAACAACAGCAAATAAATCGACCTTTGGAAATTTAAGTTATTGACCCACTTTGATTAACCACGTGTTCTCCCTAGGGAGGCTATGCCCATATATGGTGTTCTGTCACGATTATAAGATAGCTTTCTACTCACACCTCGTATTTTCCCGAAATGCATCAGATAGGAGTTTTGAGATGGACATTAGTTGTCCTAGAAACTTCGAAAAGAGCTTATTCGATTGGAATTTGATAGGGCTAGTGCCCTTTTTAATGGTCGAAAGTGATCGGAGGGTAACTAACCCCTCCTTCCATACTCGACATTTCCCCAAACACATCCAATTCCCCTTCCACGCCCAGCATTTCCCCAAGACACATCCACTCAAAATTTTGAGATAGCTATTTTGTTCAATGTAATAGAAGGGTCCAGAAATTCTGTCTTTGAGGATGACCCCCCCCCCCCACAGACCTCAGGGCAAGGGTTGTAATTTATGCCCTGAGGAATGTAAGGTTTAAAAAACTTTAAACCTTTTTATGCCGTCTTTAAATAAAAGTATTAGCAGGTATGTGCACACTGCTGCTAATACTGCTGTTACTGCTACAGTTACTACTACTACTACTACTACTACTACTTGTTGGGCTAATAGCAATGAGGTGAAAATTTCAAGAAGTATATAAACATACAGGTTAATGTTTAAGGGTAAGTTGTGGGAGATTTTCAACTAGCCAGAAGGTACTACCTGTATACTTTTAATACTGCCGCTACAGTTAATGTAACTAATGACGCTAAGGATATTAAGATGAAATTTTTAGTGAACGTTAAGCAGTTTCAATTAAAGGAAAAAACTGTAGGAATACAGGTTTTCAAAAGGGCATATAAGCAATATCATAGGTAGCAACACTATAATAGCTAGAAATATCATTGAAAATTTTAAAGGAGCTAATTCAATTCAAAATTAAAAGTTCTGGTGACCTTTTTAAGAGTAACAAGAGATTCGAAGGCAAGCAGCCCTTATCTGAAGCCCCTTCGTTTTCCAAACACATCCAGTCAACATTTTGAGACAGCCATTTTATTCACCATAGAGTACGGTCCAGCAAATATGTCTTTAGGGATATAAGGCATGTCAAGCCCTGCCAATTATACAATTGGCCCATTAAGCTTTAAAACTAAATTTTACTTTAAAATAAATCAAAAGGTATTGTATTTATGGTTTCCAATAAGACACCTCGGCAATATATCGAGAACAACTGGGGGTAATAAGTTGAAACTTTTGGGAATACTACTATTAATACTTCTGCTCTTACAATATAAATAATTAAAAGAGTGTACGTGTATCCAGGTTGTCAAAGAGCAAAGATAAAATCTTTTGGGAGTGATATTAAGTTTTATTTTCAGATCAACTTTAGAAGCTATAAAATCAAATTGAAAAATGCTGTTTGGGTCATGATCAAAATTGTTGAAAAAGTTTCTCCAACATACAAATAGCAACCCATACTATGGATTCTTTTAGAAAAAAACTGAAAAGGTGTACAATATTATTTTTTCCATGAAAAAGACTATGTCAATAAAAAACGAACAAAAATTAATTTAAAACAACTTTTTCAACACAAAAAAAATTATTCAAAGAAAAGTAAAGAGCTTCATTAAATCAAGAATGAGCAAAAGCTAAGTAAAAAAATCTTCCAAGCGTAAAACTACGACAAATCACTCTCAATAAATAAATGAAATTCAAAACAAACAGAAATAACAATAAATGGCCAAGTCAAACTCAAAACGAGCAAAAATTAACATGAATAGGGCTGATAATTCCCCTGCCTTCTCGAGACCATAACACAATTTGCGCTTTACAAAAAAAAAAAAAAAAAAAAAAAAACACTTGACCGCGAATTGTCAGTTTGATTGACACATACTGATATTTATTCCTTAAAGTTTCGATAATTTTTTATTTATGAATGTAAGAAAAGTGAAAACATTTCAAAGTATTTTGTTTTCAGTAAAGCGCAAATTGTGTTCTGGTCTTGAAAAGGCATAGGGGTTATCAGCCCTACTCACGTTAATTTTTGCTCGTTTTGAGTTTGATTTGGCTATTTATTGTAATTTCTGTTCGTTTTGAGTTTCATTTATTTATTGATAGTGATTTGTGGTAGTTTTACACTTGGAAGATTTCTTGACTTTATTTTTGCTGATTCTTGACTTAATGGAGCTCTTTACTTATCTCTGAAAAAACTTGTTTTGTGGAAAAAGTTTTTAAAATAATAAAAAAAATGGGAGAGAGGAACTGAGATAAAGAGCAGGAGAGAAAGAGAGTGAGAGAAATTGTATTAAAAGTTTAGAATTATGTCACTGCTCGGTCCTGCATCCAACCACAATGTTATAAGAACTTTTTTTGTTTAATTGCCTTTGCAACTTCGGGGTAATTAATGACCTTTGGAGCATATGTTTTTTTTTTAAAGTAAGATAATTGTGAAATCATACACAGCACAATAGTGCTGCCAAAGTAAAGAGCAATGTGTTATTATTCTTTTTTCTTTGACCAGGGCACTTCGTATTGAAGTAGTTGTCGTAGAAATTTGGAAAACGACTCCATCGATTGGAAATTGAAAGGACTAGTGCCCTTTTCAACAGTCGAAGGTAGTTGTAGGGCAGCCAACCCTCCTCCCAGGCCCATCATTTTCCCAAACACATCAAAGCAAAATTTTAAGATGGCCATTTTGTTCAGCGTAGTTGAAAAGCCCGGAATTATGTATTTGAGGATTACAACCCCCACAGCCCTCAGGGCAAGGGTTGTAAGCTATGTCCTGGGGGCATATAGGGTTTTTATAGAAATTGTGGTCATATAAACTTCGGAGGGGTCTCATTAAATTCGTAATCAGAAGTTCTAGTGTCATTTTTAAGATTCAAAATGATCGGACGGCAGATGCCCCCCCAGTGCGTCTTATTTTCCCAAAACGTGTCTAATAGTGATTCTGAGTTGGCCATTTGTTGTCGTAGAAAATTCAAAAAGGGATTATTCGATTGGCATTTGCAAGGGCTAAGGCTCATTTTATTAGTCAAAAGTAATTGGAGGGGAACACACCCCACACCCCCATCATTTCCCAAAACACATCAAATCAAAATTTTTAGATAGACATTTTGTTCAGTGTAGCTGATAGGTCAGGAAATTATGTATTTGAGGACGACAACCCCCCCCCCCCCCTACAGCCCTCAGCGCAAGGGTTGTAAGTTATGCCCTGAGGGCATATAACGTTTTTTATGGAAAGGGCGGTTGTATACACTTCGGAGGGGGCTTATGGAAAGTTCTAGTGACCTGTTTAAGAATAAAAGTGATCGGAGGGCAGCCACCACCCCTCGCCCCACGTCGTATTTTCCCCGAATGCATCTGATTTAACTTTTAATGGAATCAGTTGTAGTCATAGAAACCTCGAAAATGGCTCATTCGATTGGAAATTGAAATAGCTAGTGCCCTTTTTAATAGTCAAAAATGAATAGAGGGTGAAAAGCCACCCCCCACGGCCTTCATTTCTCCAAACACTTCCAATCAAAATTTTGAGACAACCATTTTTTCACCGTAGTTGAAAGGTCTGGAAATGATGTCTTTGAGGATGACACCCCCCCCCCCACAGCCCGCAGTGCAAGGGTTGGAAATTATGCCCTGAGGGCATGTAAGTGTTTTATGGAAATGGTGGTCGCATAAACTTTGGAGGGGACTTATTGGATTGAAAATTAGAAGTTCCACTGTCCTTTGTAAGAGTCAAAGTGATCGGAGGGTAGTCAACACCCCCCCCCCACGTCGTGTTTTCCCCCAATGCAGTCGATAGAAATTTTTTGATAGCCTTGTGTTCAAATATAGTCATAAGATCATTTAACAAGGCCGTTGGGGCTGCCAGAATCCCACAGAGTATGGGGGTAAGGGTTGTAAGTTATGCCTCAGGGGCAAATAAGGTTCTTATGGAAAGGATAGTAGTTTAAGGTTTATAGGAAGCTTATTTGATTAGAAATGTAAAGTTCTAGTTCCCTTTAAAGAGTCAAAAGTGATGGAGAACAGCTAGCCAAGCTAGCCCCCTGACCAGACATCATGTTTTCCCGAAACGCATTCGATTGAAATTGTGAGATAGCCATTTTGTTAGTTATAGTCTGAAAAACTATACACCAATGTCTATAGGGTGGACACAGCCCCTCAGAGCCGAGGGGCAAGGGTTGTAAGTTATGCCCCGGGGCATATAAGGCTCTGATGGAACGGGTGGTTGTATGAACTTTGGTTCGGATGGAGCTCATTTGATTGGAAGTCGGAAGTTTTAGTTCCCTTTTATAAGTCAAAAATGAATAGAGGGCAATCAGCCGCCCCCAAGCTTATCATTAGTAGAAAGGCCTTATTGACTCCCACGATGACAATACCCCTTCGAATCCCAATCCGGACGCTTTTTTTTTAGACTCCCACGAGGACCACGTGGTTTATGGTTTTATTAGTGAGAATCAAAAAACAGGAACTTTCTCGCATTTATGGATGTCAACAGCAATTTATGCCTGTTTTATGGTTTTTGTCAGTGAGAATGAAAAAACAGGAACTTTCTCACATTTATGGATGTCAACAGCAATTTATGTCTAGGCCTCATGAGCTCGTGACAGGACCACGTGGTTTATGGTTTTTGTCAGTGAGAATGAAAAAAACAGGAACTTTCTCACATTTATGGATGTCAACAGCAATTTATGCCTGTTTTATGGTTTTGTCAGTGAGAATGAAAAAAGAGGAACTTTCTCACATTTATGGATGTCAACAGCAATTTATGTCTAGGCCTCATGAGCTCGTGACAGGACCACGTGGTTTATGGTTTTTGTCAGTGAGAATGAAAAAAACAGGAACTTTCTCACATTTATGGATGTCAACAGTAATTTATGCCTGTTTTTTGGTTTTTGTCAGTGAGAATGAAAAAACAGGAACTTTCTCACATTTATGGATGTCAACAGCAATTTATGTCTAGGCCTCATGAGCTCGTGACAGGACCACGTGGTTTATGGTTTTTGTCAGTGAGAATGAAAAAACAGGAGATTTCTCACATTTATGGATGTCAACAGCAATTTATGCCTGTTTTATGGTTTTTGTCAGTGAGAATGAAAAAACAGGAACTTTCTCACATTTATGGATGTCAACAGCAATTTATGTCTAGGCCTCATGAGCTCGTGAAAGGACCACGTGGTTTATGGTTTTTGTCAGTGAGAATGAAAAAAAAGGAAATTTCTCACAGTTATGTATGTCAACAGCAATTTATGACTGTTTTATGGTTTTTGTCAGTTAGAATGAAAAAACAGGAACTTTCTAACATTTATGGATGTCAACAGCAAGTTATGCCTAGGCCTCATGAGCTCGCGACAGGACCATGTGTTTTATGGTTTTTTTAGGTGAGAATGAAAAAAAAGGAACTTTCTCACATTTATGGATGTAAACAGCACTTTATGCCTGTTTTATGGTTTTTGTCAGTGAGAATGAAAAAACCTGACCTTTCTCACATTTATGGATGTCAACAGCAATTTATGTCTAGGCCTCATGAGCTCGTGACAGGACCACGTGGTTTATGGTTTTGTCAGTGAGAATGTACATGCTCGACGCGAATGTTATGAGATTGTTTGGCTAACCTAACCTGATAAATTGATTTACATAATCGGTGGGGGAATTATTGGTTCACAAAAGGGGAATTAAGAAACAATCATGGCTTCTTTGATCTTTAGGCTAACCTAACCTGAGAACTTGATTTACAAAATTGGCGGGGAAATTATTGATTCACGAAGGGGGAATTAAGAAACATTATGGTTTCTTTGATCTTTAGGCTAACCTAAACTGAGAAATTGATTTACATAATCTGCGGGGGAATTATTGGTTCACGAAATGGGAATTAAGAAACATTATGGCTTCTTTAATCTTAGGTCTGAGGGATAAACGTTCTTTAGGCCAGAGAGAAAAATTAATATTCTATTTTTAAATAGGGCTTCATTGATCTTTACTGTCAGGAATTAGAAATGACATCACTTGTTATCTTGGAATTATGCGGGAGTCTAAAAAGATAGAAATTCTATTTTTAAATACGGCTTCACTGAGCTTTAAGTCGGAGAGATAAATTGATATTCTAACGAAAACTTAATAGTTTAGCTAGGAAAATTTATGAGATGAAGAGATTAACGTAGGAAAGCGTTTCCAAGAAATTTGAAATGTGACAGCACAGAGATGCCAAAAAAAAAGGAACACACATAAATTACGTTTAGGAATTGTTTGGGCGAAACCGTTTTAGGGAATTATTTCGGCGAAAACGTTAGAGACATTTTAAAAGATGATTTTAGAAAAGGTTTTAGAAGAGGTTTTGAGTGTGGTCGTTATAATACACAAGTTCCATTTGCACAGTGTTGTGAGGTCCCCTACCCCAACCCCAAAGAGTCCTCATACCCCACCCCGACCCCGAAGGGTCCTCATACCCCAACCCAACCCCGAAGGAAGCCCCCGGTCCCCAAAGGTTCCCCGGGGTCCCACCCGGCCCCCCAGACCCCCAAGGGTCCCCCAGACCCCCAAAGGCCCCCCAGGCCCCCAAAGGCTCCCCCTGGTCCCCAAAGCCCCCTCCCTCTCCCTCCCTCTCCTCCCCCATCCTCACCTCCCCCTCCTCACCTCCCCTCCTTCTCCTTCTCCTCCCCCTCCCCTCCCCTTCCCCCCCCTCATTTTTTAATATTATTTTGTGCACTGAGACACAGAACGACCCCCACCCCCCCCCCCCCCCTAAAGGGCCCCCGGCACCCCCATAAGTTTTTTTGTGTGTGTAAGTTTTGTGTAAGTTTTTATGTGTGTGTAAGTTTTTGTGTGTGTGTAAGTTTTTTTGTGTGTGTGTAAGTGTTTGTGTGTGTGTAAGTTTTTGTGTGTATGTAAGTTTTTGTCTGTGTGTGTGAGTTTTTGTGTGTGTGTAAGTTTTTTTTTGTGTGTCTAAGTTTTTGTGTGTGTGTTAGTTTTTTGAGTGTATGTAAGTTTTTTGTGTGTGTTAGTTTTTTTTGTGTATGTTTGTTTTTGTGTGTGTGTGAATTTTCTTGTGTGTGTGTTATAGTTTGTGTGTGTGTGTAAGTTTGTGTGTGTGTGTTAGATTTTTTGTTTTTGTGTAAGTTTGTGTGTTTGTGTATGTTTTTTTTTGTGTGTGTAATCTTTTGTGTGTGTGTGTACGATAGTTTGTGGGTGTAAGTTTTTTTGTTTGTGTAATTTATTGTTTGTGTTTTATTTTTTATGTGTCTGTAAGTTTTTGTGTGTGTGTAAGTTTTTGTGTGTGTGTAAGTTTTTTTTTGTGTGTGTATGTTTTTGTGTGTGTGTGTGTTTTTTTTTTTGTGTGTGTTTTTTATTGTTTGTGTGTGTATTATTTTGTGTGTGTTTAAGTTTTTTTTTGTGTGTTAGTTTCTGTGTTTGTGTGTTTGTTTTGTGTGTGTAATTTTTGTTTTTTTGTGTGTGTGTGTGTAATTCTTTTTCTTTGTGTAATTTTATTTGTTTGTGTGTTTTTGTTTGTGTGTAAGTTTTTGTGTGTGTAAGTTTTTGTTTGTGTGTGTAAGTTTTTTTGTGTGTAATTTTTGTGTGTGTGTGTAAGGTTTTTTTGTGTGTGTTTGTTTTTTTTTTTTTTTTTTTGTTTTTTGTTTGTGTGTATTTTTTTTTTTTTGTGTGTGTAAGTTTTTTTTGTGTGTGTGTAAGTTTTTGTGTGTGTGTGTAAGTTTTTTGTGTGTGTGTAAGTTTTTGTGTGTGTGTGTAAGTTTTTTGTGTGTGTGTAAGTTTTGTGTGTGTGTAAGTTCTTTTGTGTGTGTGTAAGTTTTTGTGTAAATTTTTGTGTGTGTGTAAGTTTTTGTGTGTGTGTAAGTTTTTTTGTGTGTTTTTAAGTTTTTTGTTTGCTTAATTTTTTGTGTATGTAAGTTTTTGTGTGTGTGTGTGTAAGTTTTTGTGTGTGTGTGTGTGTGTGTGTAAGTTTGGTGTGTGTGTCTGTGTTTGTTTTTGTGTGTGTGTGTGTGTGTAAGTTTTTGTGTTTTTTTTATTTTTTTTGTGTGTTTTAGTTTTTTTGTGTGTATTTGTTTTTTTTTTTTTGTGTCTTTATTAGTTTTTTTGTGTGTGTTTTATTTTATGTGTGTGTATGTTTTTGTTTTTTTGTATGATTTTGTGTGTGTGTAAGTTTTTTTTGTGTGTGTATGTTTTAGTTTGTGTTTAAATTTTTTCTATGTGTTTAATTTTTTGTGTGTGTGTAAGTTATTTTGTTTGTTTAACTTTTTTTGTGGGTGTAATTTTTTTTTGTGTGTGTAAGTTTTTGTGTGTGTGTTATTTTGTGTGTGTTTGTAATTTTTTGTGTGTGTAAGTTTTTGTGTGTGTGTGTAAATTTTTGTGTTTGTGTTATTTTTTGTGTGTGTGTGTAAGTTTTTGTGTTCGTTTTAGATTGTGTTTGTTTTTGATTTTTTGTATGTTTGTGAATTGTTGTGTGTTTGTAAGTTTTTGTGTGTGTGTGTAAGTTTTTGTGTGTGTGTGAGTTTTTTTTGTGTGTGCCAATATCAATTCTATTTTCCAAAAACAATATAAAATTTTCGCGTGTGTGTGTGTTTGTACTAAGTTTTTGTCTGTGTATGTTTTTGTGTGTGTTTATGCTTGTTTGTGTGTAAGTTTTTGTGTGTGTGTAAGTTTTTTGTGCTTTGGTAATATTTTGTGTTTGTGTATTTTTTTCTTGTGTATTTAAGTTTTTTGTGTGTGTAAGGTTTTTTTATGTCTGTAAGTATTTGTGTTTCTGTAAGTTTTTTTGTGGGTGTGTAAGTTTTTTTGTGTGTGTGTAATTTTTTGTGTGTGTCTAAGTTTTTTTGTGTTTTTCTAATTTTTTGTGTGTGTGTGTGTGTAAGTTTTTGTGTGTGTGTGTTAGTTTTTGTGTGTGTGTGTTAGTTTTTGTGTGTGTGTTATTTTTTGTGTGTGTGTAAGTTTTTTTGTGTGTGTAAGTTTTTGTGTGTGTGTAAGTTTTTCTGTGTGTGTAAGTTTTTGTGTGTGTGTAAGTTTTTGTGTGTGTGTGTAAGTTTTTATATGTGTGTGTAAGTTTTTGTGTGTGAGTAAATTTTTGTGTGTGTGTGTAAGTTTATGTGTGTGTGTAAGTTTGTGTGTGTGTTTAAGTTTGTGTGTGAGTGTTAGTTTTTGTGTGTGTGTAAGTTTTTGTGTGTGTGTAAGTTTTTTTTGTGTGTGTAAGTTTTTTTGTGTGTGTGTAAGTTTTTGTGTGTGTCTGAGTTTTTGTGTGTGTGCCCATATCAATTCTATTTTCCTAAAATAATATAAAATTTTCCACTTCAATTCAGATTTTTCTCAAAGAGATGAAAAATTTTAAAATACTGTTCTAAATTTTTTATAGAAGATAAAAAAGTTAAAGTTCTCTTCTGAATTTTACTAAAGAACATAATTCAATTCTAATTTCTCCAGAGAAAATAAAAAGCTTCCACTTCAGTTTTAAGTTCACCAAGACACTAAAAATTTAAAGTTCACTTCTAAACTTTTCCGTAGAAGATAGGAAAAGTTATACTATGATTGTGATTATTTTCGATGAAGATAAAAAGTTTCACTTTAATTCTAAATTTTCTTAAATTCATTTCCGGCCTTTCTCAAAGAGATGAAAAAAATTTAAAGTTCTGTTCCAAATATTTCCCCGGAAGAAGAAAAGTTCAACTTCGATTCTGAATTTTCTCAATGAAAATGAAATAAATTATTGATCAATTCTATTTTCCCAAAATAATATAAAAAGTTTCCACTTCAGTTCAGATTTTTCTCACAGAGATGAAAAAATTTAAAATACTGTTCCAAATTTTTCATAGAAGATAGAAAAGTTCAAGTTCTCTTCTGAATTTTACCAAAGAACACAATTCAATTCTAATTTCTCCAGAGAAAATAAAAAGCTTCCACAGATTATTTTCCATGAAGATAAAAAGTTTCACTTTAATTCTAAATTTTCTTAAATTCAATTCCGACTTTTCTCAAGGAGATGAAAAAATTTAAAGTTCTGTTCAAAAAATTTTCCCGGATGAAGAAAATTTCACCTTTGATTCTGAATTTTCTCAATCAAAAGGAAATAAGGTATTGATCAATTCTATTTTTCCAAATAATATGAAAAGTTTCCACTTCAGTTCAGATTTTTCTCAAAGAGATGAAAAAATTTAAAATGCTGTTCCAAATATTTCTTAGAAGATAGAAAAGTTCAAGTTCTCTTCTGAATTTTACCAAAGAACACAATTCAATTCTAATTTCACCAGAGAAAATAAAAAGCTTCCACTTCAGTTTTAAGTTCACCAAGACATAAAAAATTTTAAAGTTCACTTCTAAATTTTTCCGTAGAAGATAGGAAAAGTTATACCATGATTGTGATTATTTTCTATGAAGATAAAAAGTTTCACTTCAATTCTAAATTTTCTTAAATTCAGTTCCGACCTTTTTCAAAGAGATGAAAAAATTTAAAGTTCTGTTCCAAATATTTTCCCGGAAGAAGAAAAGTTCAATTTCGATTCTGAATTTTCTTAATGAAAATGAAATAAGTTATTGATCAATTCTATTTTTGAAAATAATATAAAAATTTTCCACTTTAGTTCAGATTTTTCTCAAAGAGATGAAAAATTTAAAATACTTCCAAATTTTTCATAGAAGATAGAAAAGTTCAAGTTCTCTTCTGAATTTTACCAACGAACACAATTCAATTCTAATTTCTCCAGAGAAAATAAAAAGCTTCCACTTCAGTTTTAAGTTCAACAAGACATAAAAAATTTAAAGTTCTGTTCAAAATTTTTCCGTAGAAGATAGGAAAAGTTATATTATGATTGTGATTATTTTCCATGAAGATAAAAAGTTTCACTTTAATTCTAAATTTTCTTAAATTCAGTTCCGACTTTTCACATAGAGATGAAAAAAATTTAAAGTTCTGTTCGAAATTTCATAGAAGATTGGAAAAGTTATACTTTGATCGTGAATATTCAAGTTCTCTTCTGAATTTTACCAAAGAACACAATTCATTTCTAATTTCTCCAAAGAAAATAAAAAGCTACCACTTCAGTTTTAAGTTCACCATGACATAAAAAATTTGAAGTTCAGTTCTAAATTTTTACATCGAAGATAGGAAAAGTTATACTATGATTGTGATTATTTCCTATGAAGATTAAAAGTTTCACTTCAATTTTAAATTTTCTCAAAAAAGTGAAGAAAAGTTCAACTTCGATTCTGAATTTTCTCAATGAAAATGAAACAAGTTATTGATCATTTCTATTTCCCAAAATAATATAAAAATTTTCCACTTCAGTTCAGATTTTTCTCAAACAGATGAAAAAATTTTAAATACTGTTCCAAATTTTCCATAGAAGATAGAAAAGTTCAAGTTCTCTTCTGAATTTTACCAAAGAACATAATTCAATTCTAATTTCTCCAGAGAAAATAAAAAGCATCCACATCAGTTTTAACTTCACCAAGACATAAGAAATTTAAAGTTCAGCTCAAATTTTTTCTTTAGTAGATAGGAAAAGTTATACTATGATTGTGATTATTTTCCATGAAGATAAAAAGTTTCATTATAATTCTAAATTTTCTTAAATTCAATTCGACCTTTCTCAAAGAGAAGAAAAAATTTAAATTTCTGTTCCAAATATTTTCCTGAAAAAGGAAGTTCAACTTCGATTCTGAATTTTCTCAATGAAAATGAAAAAAGTTATTGATCAATTATATTTTTCTCAAATAATGTAAAATTTTCCACTTCAATTCAGATTTTTATCAAAGAGATGACAAAATTTAAAATATTGCTCCAAATTTTTCATAGAAGATAGAAAAAGTTATATTTTTATGGTGAATATTCTTCATGAAGATATGGAGTTCCACTTTATTTCGAAGTTTTCTTGAAGAAGTGCAAAATTTACATTTGCTCTTATGAATTTTCTTAGAGTGGAGAAAAAAAAGTTAGATCAATTCTTAAATTAACCAATGAAAATGAAAAAGCTTCCATTTCAGTTAATAATTTCTCAAACACATAAAAATTTAAAGTTAAATTTTAAATTTTTTCATAGAAGGTAGGAATGGCTATACTATGATTGTGATTATTTACCATGAAGATAAAAAGTTTCACTCTATTTCTAATTTTTCTTAAATTCAGTTCATTCATCTAACCACCAAAAACAATAGGTTACGTTAGGTTAGGTATAAATAAATATTAATAAATAATTAGAAACATTTCTCCACGTTTAAGTTAGGCTAGGTTAGGTTAACTTATCATGAGCGCTCATGATAAGCTAACCTAACCTAACTTAAACATGGTAAAAAGATTAAATTAGGTTAGGTTAAGCTAGATTAAGTTAGGTTAAGTTAGGTTAGCCTACGTACGCGCGCGTACGTAGGCTAACCTAACCTAACTTAACCTAACCTAACTTAATCTAACCTAACCTAACCTATTTTAATCTTTTTACCATTTTTAATTTATGTTAGTTTAGCTTATCATGAGCGCTCATTATAAGCTAACCTAACCTAGCCTAACTTAAACATGGAGAAATGTTTCTAATTATTTATTAATATTTATTTATACCTAACCTAACCTATTTTTTTGGTGGTTAGATGAATGAACTGAATTTACGAAAAATTAGAAATAGAGTGAAACTTTTATCTTCATGGTAAATAATCACAATCATAGTATAGCCATTCCTATCTTCTATGGAAAAATTTAGAATTGAACTTTAAATTTTTATGTCTTTGAGAAATTATGAACTGAAATGGAAGCTTTTCATTTTCATTGGTAAATTTCAGAATTGAGCTAACTTTTTTCTCCTCTCTAAGAAAATTCAGAAGAGCACTTGTACATTTTGCACTTCTTCAAGAAAACTTAGAATTAAAGTGGAACTCCATATCTTCATGAAGAATATTCACCATAAAAATATAACTTTTTCTATCTTCTATGAAAAATTTCGAACAATATTTTAAATTTTGTCATCCCTGATAAAAATCTGAATTGAAGTGGAAAATTTTACATTATTTTAGAAAAATAGAATTGATCAATAACTTATTTCATTTTCATTGAGAAAATTCAGAATCGAAGTTGAACTTTTCTTTTCCGGGAAAATATTTGGAACAGAACTTTAAATTTTTTAATCTCTTTGAGAAAGGTTGGAATTGAATTTAAGAAAATTTAGAATTAAAATGAAACTTTTTATCTTCATGAAAAATAATCACAATCATAGTATAACTTTTCCTATCTTCTATGAAAAAATTTAGAACTGAACTTTAAATTTTTTATGTCTTGGTGAACTTAAAACTGATGTGGAAGCTTTTTATTTTCTCTGGAGAAATTAGAATTGAATTATGTTCTTTGGTAAAATTCAGAAGAGAACTTGAACTTTTCTATCTTCTATGGAAAATTTTGAACAGTATTTAACATTTTTTCATCTGTTTGAGAAAAATCTGAACTGAAGTGAAAAATTTTTATATTATTTTGCGAAATAGAAATGATCAATAACTTGTTTCATTTTCATTGAGAAAATTCAGAATCGAAGTTGAACTTTTCTTCACTTCTTTGAGAAAATTTAAAATTGAAGTAAAACTTTTAGTCTTCATAGGAAATAATCATAATCATAGTATAACTTTTCCTATCTTCTATGTAAAAATTTAGAACTGAACTTCAAATTTTTTATGTCATAGTGAATTTAAAACTGAAGTGGTAGCTTTTTATTTTCTTTGGAGAACTTAGAAATGAATTGTGTTCTTTGGTAAAATTCAGAAGAGAACTTGAATATTCACGATCAAAGTATAACTTTTCCAATCTTCTATGAAAAATTTGGAACAGAACTTTAAATTTTTTTCATCTCTATGTGAAAAGTCGGAACTGAATTTAAGAAAATTTAGAATTAAAGTGAAACTTTTTATCTTCATGGAAAATAATCACAATCATAATATAACTTTTCATATCTTCTACTGAAAAATTTTGAACAGAACTTTAAATTTTTTATGTCTTTTTGAATTTAAAAATGAAGTGGAAGCTTTTTATTTTCTCTGGAGAAATTAGAATTGAATTGTGTTCGTTGGTAAAATTCAGAAGAGAACTTGAACTTTTCTATCTTCTATGGAAAATTTGGAAGTATTTAAAATTTTTCATCTCTTTGAGAAAAATCTGAACTGAAGTGGAAAATTTTTATATTATTTTAGAAAATAGAATTGATCAATAACTTATTTCATTTTCATTAAGAAAATTCAGAATCGAAGTTGAACTTTTCTTCTTCCGGGAAAATATTTGGAACAGAACTTTAAATTTTTCATCTCTTTGAAAATGGTCGGAACTGAATTTAATAAAATTTAGAATTAAAGTGAAACTTTTTATCTTCATAGAAAATAATCACAATCATGGTATAACTTTTCCTATCTTCTACGGAAAAATTTAGAATTGAACTTTAAAATTTTTTATGTCTTGGTGAACTTAAAACTGAAGTGGAAGCTTTTATTTTCTCTGGTGAAATTAGAATTGAATTGTGTTCTTTGGTAAAATTCAGAAGAGAACTTGAACTTTTCTATCTTCTAAGAAATATTTGGAACAGTATTTTAAATTTTTTCATCTCTTTGAGAAAAATCTGAACTGAAGTGGAAACTTTTCATATTATTTGGAAAAATAGAATTGATCAATAACTTATTTCATTTTCATTAAGAAAATTCAGAATCGAAGTTGAACTTTTCTTCTTCCGGGAAAATGTTTTTAACAGAACTTTAAATTTTTTCATCTCTTTGAGAAAAGTCGGAATTGAATTTAAGAAAATTTAGAATTAAAGTGAAACTTTTTATCTTCATGGAAATTTTAAGAGAGCTATTTTGCTCAGCATTGTTAAAAGATCCACTAATTATTTCTTAGGGGATGTCAACCTTCCCACAGTCCTCATGGTAAGGGCTGTAAGTTAGGCAATTTGGTCATTGTTAGCCTATAGTATATGTTATTGAGAAAGGTATGCTTGATTGAACTTTAGTTTCCAAAAAGACGAAGAGAATTCAGGTGAGCCTTTCAGAGAATGCTTGGGGGAGGGTTAAATAAATCAAAAGACGTTACGTGCACACGGATTGTCTGAAGGGTGTAACTCAGGAATAACTGAGAATATTAATTTGGAAAATTCAGTAAATGATAAGGCAGATGATCAAAAGGAACAATTTGCATGCTACTAATACTACTACAACTGCAATCACTAATATTATCACACTACTCTATTAACAATATTGACGGGAAATTCGAATTAAATCAGAAGACGTTATGTGCATGCAAATTATGAAAAAATATATCAGAAGAATTGACTTGGGTATTATAAGCTGGAACTGTCAGAGAATACTTCAAAGGGAAGATCATCCGACCAAAAGGCAATATGCGCACACTAATGCTAATACTACTTTTACTGTCACATTTGCTACTACTACTACTACTACTTCTTTTGCAACTATTTGTAAGGCTAAGAGCATTGAGATGGAAATTCAAGAAGTATATGAAAATACAAGTTATCGAAAGGACATATCAAAAGGACTTAATTGTAGTAAGTTGACACTTCCAAGACTTGATGAGAGGGATGTTCTACTGACCAATAGGCAATATGGTAACATTTCTGCTGCTATTAGTACTACCGCTAATACTATTAACACTATTGCTAGTAATATCAATGCTATTACTCTGACTACTATTACAACTATGCCTAAGGGTATGAATATGAAATTTACAAGGGATTTTGAGGGGGAAGGTAAACTTAAGCACAACACGCCATTTGTATGCATGTTGTCAAAAAGGTGTAATGGCTATATGTTAGGGACTGTTTGTTGTGTGAAGTTTAAACTAACATTGCGTGATGTGAGGGGTGCTGAATTAACCTAAAGAAAATATTTGTATCTTAAGGGGAATCTCTCAGCTTTATCCTGCACAAATTCTTAATGTCAACATTCCCCATTTCAAAATCTATTTTTTTCAATACCAAAGCTTCACCGAAGCATCCAAACTAGTTTAAAAGTAACAATACTAAAGTAACAAAATTTCAAAGCAAAGAAAGTATCAAAGTAACAATAAGCAGCTTGTAAAACTTACACCCCTTGCCTCGTAAATCAAAGTTGACCCGTAAATCAGTAAATCAAAATATATAATTAAAAAAAGTACCAAAGAAACAATAAGACCATTACAGAACTTACTGCCCTTGTCCTGGGGGCTGGGGGATATTTCAACATCGGAAGCATAGTTATTTGGTCTTTGGACTATTTTGAACAAAATGGCTATTTTAAAATTTTGACCGGATGCATTTGGGGAAAAGGGGGTGGCCGGTTGTCCTTTGATCACTGTTGACTCTTAGAAAGGGAACGAGAACTTTCAATTTCCAATTGAATGAGCCCCTTCCAAAGTTAATAAGATCACCCTTCCACAAAAACCTTATATGTTAACAATGGGCATCTTGCATAAGTGGCAGCCCTTGCCCCGGGTTTTGGGGGGATTGGTCAACCCCTGAGCTATATTCTTTACTTTTGGACCATTTTGCAAAAATGGCCATTTCAAAACTTTGATCAGATGGATTTGGGGAAAAAAGGGTGTGAGTAAGGGGGCTAGTTGCTCTCCGATCACTTTTGACTCTTTATAAGGGAACTAGACTTTTCGATTTCCAATCAAATGAGCCCCCTCCAAAGTTTATACGGTCACGCCTTCCATAAAAACCTTATATGTTAACAATGCAAAACTGGCGCAACTTATAGCCTTTGTCTGAAGGCTGGGGGGGGGGGATCAAACCATAAGCCAGTTATTTGACATTTGGACTATTTTGAATATAATAGTTATCTTAGATTTTGATCGAAAGCATTTGGGTAAAAAGGACGTGTGAGGGGGGAGGTGCTTATTCCCCTCCGATCACTCTTGGCTCTTAAAAAGGGAACTAGAAATTTTGATTTAAAATTGAATGAGTCTAGTTTGAAGTCTATACGACCACCCTTTCCATAAAAACCTTATATGTTAACAATGGACAGCTTGCACAACTTACAGCCCTTGCTCTGGGGGCTGTGGGTTACAACCTTTGAGGCGTAATCATTTGACCTTTGGTCTATTTTGAACAAAATGGCTGTCTTAAAATTTCGATCAGATACAATTGGGGCAAAGAGGGTTTGGAGGGGGGCTATTTGCCCTCTGGTCACTTTTGACTCTTAGAAAGAAAACTAGAACTTTCAATTTCCAATCAAATGAGTCTCCTTCAAGTTTTATACGACCACACCTTCCATAAGAACCTTACATGCCCCCGGGGCATAACTAACAACCCTTGCCCCATGTCTCTGGGGTCTGTGTCAACCCCAGAGATATTATTGTGTGATCTTTGGCCTATTTTGAGCAAAATGAATAACTCAAAATGTCAATCAGAAGCATTTGAGGAAAAGGGGGCGTGGGGAGTCTCGTCACCCTCTGCACGCCTTGACTCTAAAAATTGAGCTAGAACTCACACAGTCTGTTCAAATGAGCCTCCTCAAAAGTTTATACGACCACCACTTCTATAAAAACCTTATATGGCCCCGGATGTAACTTACAATCATTACTCCGGGGTTGTGATGGGTTTTATAAGCCGCGGAGGCATTGTTACAGGATTTATGGACTATTTTAAACAAACTGGCTATCTCAAAATATTGATCGGATGCATTTGGAGAAAAGAGGGCATGAGGGGGGGGCTAGTCATCATCTGATCACTTTTGATTCTTAAAAAGAGAACTGGAACTTTCAATTTCCAATCAAATGAGACTCTACAAAGTTTATGCGACTACTCCTTCCATAAAACCTTTATATACCCCCGGGCTTTGGGGGGGGGGGGAGTGTTGACCCCAGATTTTTGTTATCTAGTTTTTGGACTATTTTAAACAAAATGGTCATCCCAAATTTTGATCGGAGGCATTTAGTGAAAACAGGGCATGGGGGGAGCAGCTGCCCTCCGATCACTTCCGATTTCTAAAAAACGCACTAGAACTTCAGATTTCTAATCGAATGAGCTCCCACTGAAGTTTATAAGACCACCTCTTCCACATGAAGTGCCTCTAGGAAAAGGAAATCATAGGACGTTGGAGCTTTATGGCCTATACTGTAGGCAACGCTATAGCGTTGCCTCTGAAAGAGTAACCTACGTGATTTAGAAATTTACCCAAGCGGTAAATCTACTCAAGCGGTAAAACAGTGAAAATTTAACGATTATTCTATTGTAATATATTCTATTTTATATAAATATAGAAACTTCACCTTAACTCTTCATTTACGAACACGTTCCTCTTTTTTCTTCTTTTGGCAATTCTTTCAAGGTTAAAGCCATACCAAGAAGCAATAGGCAAAATTATTGCCCCAGAAAGTATAATTATGCCAAAAAGTGCAGTCAAAGCGATTGCAACTGGTCCAGCTATATCTTGTGAAAGTACATTTGCTAGATTGAACGGAGTAGAGAATGTAAACCCCAAATTGACAGGTTGAAAAAGGGCTGGCCGTGGCAATACACTCATCTTAAACCTAAAGAGAAAACTGGATTAACTTGAAGAAAAAAAAGGTAAGTCCGTAACTTGTTAGCCAGAGTAGCGCCACCCTGAGATAGGATTGAAAAGCAAGAGGAAAAACTAAAGAGTACCAAGGTAATAGGATCCTGAAGGATTAAACAGAGAAAGTAAGAAAAAAAAAACACTGTATTCTCTTTTATTTACTCCCTACAAAACACGCCGTGGTATATATTCAAATTGTAATTTTATTTTTTATTGATTTAAGTTATTCAATTTCAAAAGTGGATTAATTAGGAAAACACAGCATTGACTGATTAGTGATCACCTTATGCTGGTGATCAAAATCAAAATATAAGAAGCACAATCCCAACGACGAGCCCAATGACAAATATGGTAGTGATAATGTGTTTATCTGATGAGTAAAATAGGACTAGGAGTCAATGATAAATATTGCTGACTCTAGAGAACCAGTGGTATTCAGACGAATCGTGAAAATTTTATGATGACAAAAACAGATTGTGGCTAGTGGGGTGACTTTGGGGTACTTTATTAGAAGAGTACGGTCTTAGAATCACTCTTTAGTAGGTGATGTTGCACAGTGTTCACCCACGATATTAGAGAAAAGGTTTGATTTTTGTCACAGTTTCCATATTTTTTTTCTTATAGAAGTTACCTTTATTGTTAAAACTAAATTTGTAGAAATAGAATAAAAATTTACTGTATATAGGTATATAATTACAGGCGTGATTGCGAAAATAGGCAAGTAGACACAGAGTCTTTGGGCTCCATGCCCTCTTCACTATCTCAAATTTTAAAGATTATTTAAATAATTTCCCATATTATTCATAAAAATTGCCTCTGTTTGGTGTTTTGTAAAAGATGTATCTTCACTTAAAGGCCCTCTTCCCCTGAATGAATACCAAGAGAACGTGCATCTTTTGTGCTTGTTAGGACCAAGTAAACGCATAAATATCACTTATAAACAAGAATCTAGTCAAATGAAGTAAGAAATGAGGATATGTAAGAAGGAAACTATCTTTTAAAGGGTATAAACCGTCCAGCCCATGTGTGACAATGCGCTAACACCTTAGAAGTAGGCCTACAGTTAAGGAAAGGGCAGTTTTTCATATGGAGCAGCTGAGAAACAGGTTATCTTAAGCGTTAAAATGCAGTAAAGTTAGGACGTTTCGGTATAAAACTACTTACAAAAAAATTGCTATAAAAAATTTTGAACGAATATTGAATATAGCCCAATGCAACTGATTTATTTAGACCAAGGTAGGACCCTCTTAACACTAGACCTATTTTACTCGCCAACCTCAATTTATTAAGGTTTTAAATGCTGATGTTTCGGATGTAATTTATAAATCAAAACGTTTTTGCTCCTGCCCTAAGCTTAAGAATAAAGTTACCTTTTCAGGTGTAATGTTCTGAATGCTGGAAAGTTGTCCTAGCTGGGAAGTCTTATTGACAACGTTGGTGCCAAAAGCTAAAACTTTACCAAAGAAAATGCACCTTCATCATTTCACAAACTTTTATCTGTTTTAGAGTGATGACCAAGGCTTTTAAATAAGATTAAAGCTTGGCTTTAGAACCAAAAGCTGTTTTATGAGTTCAGGGCTCATAAATCCTAAAATCAGATCCGTCACACAGGGGGGGGGGGGAAACACCCCGAAAGTTTTGGCCGTTTAGTCGAGAAAGAGAAACGTGATATCTTATATGCTCTTGTCCCAGACTGATCAGATAGAGAGGGAAATCGAGACATCAAAAGCAGCAGTGGAAAAAAGAGGGCTCACTAGCCAAGGACAAGTTCCAACCGAATAATGATCCCAGGCATTCACCTGATCGCTATTCAGAGGTAATTTCTAATCCTGAAGCCGACCCACTGGATGACTGGAATTTTTTCTATAATAAGGAACTCTTCGGTGTCCTCAGAGCCCTAGTGAACGGCTTGGACGATTCAGTCGATGATAACGCTTCTTTTAGCCAGCGTACCAAAGTCTACTGGGCCAAATGGATATCAGTAGAGTAGTACCTTATACTTCTATGACTCTATGTTCCTTCCTGTGCTATTCTACGACTCTATGTTCCTTCCTATGCTATTTGCTTGGTTTACGTTCCTTGGCACCTTTCCAGAGCATGTACTTATGGATTTGGGTGGATTATGTTCCTTCCTATGCTATTCTAAGGGTTTATGTTCCCTCCCATGCTATTATATAGCGCTATGTTCATTCCTATGCTATTCTAAGGGTTTATGTTCCCTCCCATGCTATTCTATGGCCTTATGTTCCTTCCAATGTTATTCTATGGGATCTCTACACTTGATTAAACACGTTTTGCTTGCCTTTCCTTGGTACCTTTCAAAACGAGCGGGGAAACCCCTCCGGTTCCTACACATTGCAAAAAAGCGAGCAGTATGAGCGGGGATTCCCCACACAAGTTTGTTTCAACTCCAAGTTTTTCAACTAGACTGGTTTTTGAGTCACATTTTTTTTACAAGTAAATTCGTTGTTTCTATATTGTTAAATTCCAGCGCCTCCCTGCTCTGAGTGTTGAAAATAATTTCACGACTTTATTTTAGGTTTTTTTTCTTGTCCCAAACTATTTTTTATCATGAACTGTTTAGAGACCAATTTGATCAACTTGGAGAAAGTTCAAATAGAATCGTTACTGATATTGATATTAGTGCGTAAACTACAAAAACTGACAAAAATATCCAGAACTTTTATTTTCTTATAGCCTTGACTTTGAAGACATTTCTTCATCTTAATTGGTTTTAGAAATAGCATGCAAAATAAACTAGCCTAACCGTCGTTGCTTTGTCGAATTTTGAGCAAACAAAAGGATTGTAACACCTGATTGGCTCGTTTGTATGCAATTTCAAGCCAGTGAAAAGAACGAAACGTCTTTGAGTCACAATTTTTTTACAAGTAAATTCGTTTTTTCTCTATGATTCAATCCCAGCGCCCCCTGCTCTGAGTGTTGAAAATGATTTCACGACATTATTTTAGGTTTTTTTTTTCTTGTCCCAAACTATTTTTTTATCATGAACCGTTTAGAGACCAATTTGATCAACTTGGAGAAAGTTCAAATAGAATCGTTACTGATATTGATATTAGTGCGTAAACTACAAACTGAAAAAAATATCCAGAACTTTTTTTTCTTATAGCCTAGACTTTGAAGACATTTCTTCATCTTAATTGGCTTTAGAAATATAACGCAAAATAAACTAGCCTAACCGTCGTTGCTTTGTCGAATTTTGAGCAAACAAAAATGTTTGTAACACGTGATTGGCTCTTTTGTATGCAATTTCAAGCCAGTGAAAAGAACGAAACGTCTTTGAGTCACATTTTAAAAAAAAGTAAATTCGTTGTTTCTCTATGATTCAATCCCAGCGCCCCCCTGCTCTGAGTGTTGAAAATGATTTCACGACATTATTTTAGGTTTTTTTCATGTCCCAAACTATTTTTTTATCATAAACTGTTTAGAGACCAATTTGATCAACTCGGAGAAAGTTCAAATAGAATCGTTACTGATATTGATATTAGTGCGTAAACTACAAACTGACAAAAATATCCAGAACTTTTTTTTTCTTATAGCCTTGACTTTGAAGACATTTCTTCATCTTAATTGGCTTTAGAAAGATCATGCGAAATAAACTAGCCTAACTGTCGTTGCTTTGTCGAATTTTGAGCAAACAAAAGGATTGTAACACCTCATTGGCTCGTTTGTATACAATTTCAAGCCAGTGAAAAGAACGAAACGTCTTTGAGTCACATTTTTAAAAAAAGTAAATTCGTTGTTTCTCTTAGATTCAATCCCAGCGCCCTTCTGCTCTGAGTGTTGAAAATGATTTCACGACATTATCTTAGGTTTTTTTATAGTTTTTTTTTAACTACAAACTGACAAAAATATCCAGAACTTTAGCCTAACCGTCATTGCTTTGTCGAATTTTGAGCAAACAAAAGGATTGTAACACCTGATTGGCTCGTTTTTGTTTGCAATTTCAATCCAGTGAAAAGAACGAAACGTCTTTGAGTCACATTTTTTTTACAAGTAAATTCGTCGTTTCTCTATGATTCAATCATATTATTTTAGGTTTTTTTTTCTTGTCCCAAACTATTTTTTTATCATGAACCGTTTAGAGACCAGTTTGATCAACTTGGAGAAAAAGTTCAAATAGAATCGTTACCGATATTGATATTAGTGCGTAAACTACAAACTGACAAAAATATCCAGAACTTTTTTTCTTATAGCCTTGACTTTGAAGACATTTCTTCATCTTAATTGGCTTTAGAAATATCATGCAAAATAAACTAGCCCAACCATCCTTGCTTTGTCGAAGTTTGAGCAAACAAAAGGATTGTAACACCTGATTGGCCCTTTTGTATGCAATTTCAAGCCACTGAAAAGAACGAAACGTCTTTGAGTCACATTTTTTTTACAAGTAAATTCATTTTTTTTACAATCACATTTTTTTTACAAGTAAATTCGTTGTTTCTCTATGATTCAATCCCAGCGCCCCCTGCTCTGAGTGTTGAAAACGATTTCAAGACATTATTTTAGGTTTTTTTTCTTGTCCCAAACTATTTTTTTATCATGAACCTTTTATAGACCAAATTGATCAACTTGGAGAAATTTCAAATAGAATCGTTACTGATATTGATATTAGTGCTTAAACTACAAACTGACAAAAATATCCAGAACTTTTTTTTTCTTATATAGCCTTGACTTTGAAGACATTTCTTCATCTTAATTGGCTTTAGAAATATCATGCAAAATAAACTAGCCTAACCGTCGTTGCTTTGTCGAATTTTGAGCAAAGATGAGGATTGTAACACCTGATTGGCTCTTTTGTATGCAATTTCAAGCCAGTGAAAAGAACGAAACGTCTTTGAGTCACATTATTTTTACAAGTAAATTCGTTGTTTCTCTATGATTCAATCCCAGCGCCCCCCTGCTCTGAGTGTTGAAAATGATTTCACGACATTATTTTAGGTTTTTTTTCTTGTCCCAAACTATTTTTTTTATCATGAACCGTTTAGAGACCAATTTTATCAACTTGGAGAAAGTTCAAATAGAATCGTTACTGATATTGATATTAGTGCGTAAACTACAAACTGACAAAAATATCCAGAACTTTTTTTCTTATAGCCTTGACTTTGAAGACATTTCTTCATCTTAATTGACTTTAGAAATATCATGCAAAATAAACTAGCCTAACCGTCGTTGCTTTGTCGAATTTTGAGCAAACAAAAGGACTGTAACACCTGATTGGCATGTCTGTATGCAATTTCAAGCCAGTGAAAAGAACGAAATGTCTTTGAGTCACATTTTTTTTACAAGTAAATTCGTTGTTTCTCTTATTTAATGCCCCCTCCACCCCACCGCAGCGGCCCCCCCAGCGGCGTTCCCAACCCCCGCCACGGCGCGCGCCGTGGTTCATGATAAAAAAAATAGTTTGGGACAATAAAAAAAAAACCTAAAATAATGTCGTGAAATCATTTTTAACACTCAGAGCAGGGGGCGCTGGGATTGAATCATAGAGAAACAACGAATTTACTTGTAAAAAAATAATGTGACTCAAAGACGTTTCGTTCTTTTCACTGGCTTGAAATTGCACAAAAACAAGCCAATCAGGTGTTAAAATCCTTTTTTTTTGCTCAAAATTTGACAAAGCAACGACGATTTGGCTACTTTAGTTTGCATGATATTTCTAAGCCCAATTAAGATGAAGAAATGTCTTCAAAGTCAAGGCTATAAGAAAAAAAGTTCTGGATATTTTTGTCAGTTTGTAGTTTTTACGCACTAATATCAATATCAGTAATGATTCTATTTGAACTTTCTCCAAGTTGATCAAATTGGTCTCTAAACGGTTCATGATAAAAAATAGTTTGGGACAAGAAAAAAACCCTAAAATAATGTCGTGAAATCATTTTCAACACTCAGAGCAGGGGGGCGCTGGGATTGAATAATAGAGAAACAACGAATTTACTTTTAAAAAAAATGTGACTCAAAGACGTTTCGTTCTTTTCACTGGCTTGAAATTGCATACAAACGGGCCAATCAGGTGTTACAATCCTTTGTTTGCTCAAACTTTGACAGAGCAAGGATGGTTTGGCTAGTTTATTTTGCATGATATTTTTAAAGCCAATTAAGATGAAGAAGAATCTTCAAAGTCAATGCTATAAGATAAAAAGTTCTGGATATTTTTGACATTTTGTAGTTTACGCACTAATATCAATATCGATAACGATTCTATTTGAACTTTTTCTCCAAGTTGATCAAACTGGTCTCTAAACAGTTCATTATAAAAAAATAGTTTGGGACAAGAAAAAAAAGACCTAAAATAATGTCGTGAAATCATTTTCAACACTCAGAGCAGGGGGGTGTTGGGATTGAATCATAGAGAAACAACGAATTTACTTTTAAAAAAAATGTGACTCAAAGACGTTTCGTTCTTTTCCCTGGCTTGAAATTGCATACAAACGAGCCAATCAGGTGTTGCAATCGTTTTGTTTGCTCAAAATTCGACAAAGCAACGACGGTTAGGCCAGTTTATTTTGCATGATATTTCCAAAGCCAATTAAGATGAAGAAATGTCGTCAAAGTCAAGGCTATAAGAAAAAAAAAGTTCTAGATATTTTTGTCAGTTTGTAGTTTACGCACTAACATCAATATCAGTAACGATTCTATTTTGAACTTTCTCCAAGTTGATCAAATTGGTCTCTAAACGGTTCATGATAAAAAAAATAGTTTTTGGGACAATAAAAAACAACCTAAAATAATGTCGTGAAATCATTTTCAACACTCAGAGCAGGGGGGGGGGCGCGGGGATTGAATCATAGAGAAACAACTGATTTACTTTTTTTAAAAATGTGACTCAAAGACGTTTCGTTCTTTTCACTGGATTGAAATTGAATAAAAACGTGCCAATCAGGTGTTCCAATCAATTTGTCTGCTCAAGACCCAACAAAGCAACCACAGTTAGGCTAGTTGATTTTGCATGATACTTATAGAGCCTATTAAGATGAAAAAATGTATTCAAAGTCAAGGCTATAAGAAAAAATAGTTCTGTATATTTTTGATAGTTCGTAGTTTACGCACTAATATCAATATCAGTAACGATTCTATTTGAACTTTCTTCAACTTTATTAAATTGGTTTTTAAATAGTTCATGATAAAAAAAATAGTTTGTGACAAGAAAAAAAAAACCTAAAATAATGTTGTGAACTAATTTTCAACATTCAGAGGAGGGGGCGCTGGGATTGAATCATAGAGAAAAAACGAATTTACTTGTAAAAAAATTGTGACTCAAATACGTTTCGTTCTTTTCACTGGCTTGAAATTGCATACAAACGAGCCAATGAGGTGTTACAATCCTTTTGTTTGCTCAAAATTCGACAAAGCAACGACGGTTAGGCTAGTTTATTTTGCATGATATTTCTAAAGCCAATTCAGAAGAAGAAATGTCTTCAAAGTCAAAGCTATAAGAAAAAAAAAGTTCTGGATATTTTTTGTCAGTTTGTAGTTTACGCACTAATATCAATATCAGTAACGATTCTATTTGAACTTTCTCCAAGTTGATCAAATTGGTCTCTAAACGGTTCATGATAAAAAAAAATAGTTTGGGACAAGAAAAAAAACCCTAAAATAATGTCGTGAAATCATTTTCAACGCTCAGAGCAGGGGGGTGCTGGGACTGAATCATAGAGAAACAACGAATTTAATTTTTTTTTAAATGTGACTCAAAGACGTTTCGTTCTTTTCACTGGCTTGAAATTGCATACAAACGAGCCAATCAGATGTTACAAATCTTTTTGTTTGCTCAAAATTCGACAAAGCAACGACGGTTAGGCTAGTTTATTTTGCATGATATTTCTAAAGTCAATTAAGATGAAAAAATGTCTTCAAAGTTAAGGCTATAAGAAAAAAAAAGTTCTGGATATTTTTGTCAGTTTCTAGTTTACGCACTAATATCAATATCAGTAACGATTCTATTTGAACTTTCTCCAAGTTGATCAAATTGTTCTCTAACTGGTTCATGATAAAAAAAAATAGTTTGGGATATGAAAAAAACCTAAAATAATGTCGTAAAATGATTTTAAAGACTCTAAGCGGGGGGGTACAGGGATTGAACCATAAAGAAACAACGGCTTTAATTGTAAAAAAAATGTGACTCAAACACTCTTAGTTCTTTTCACTGGCTTGAAATTGAATACAAACGAGCCAATCATGTGTTACAATCCTTTTGTTTGCTCAAAATTTGACAAAGCAACGACGGTTAGGCTAGTTTATTTTGCATGATATTTCTAAAGCCAATTAAGATGAAGAAATGTCTTCAAAGTCAAGGCTCTAAGAAAAAAAAAGTTCTGGATATTTTTGTCAGTTGTTGTAGTTTACGCACTAATATCAATATCAGTAACGATTCTATTTGAACTATCTCCAAGTTGATCAAATTGGTCTCTTAACGGTTCATGATAAAAAATAGTTTGGGACAAAAAAAAACCTAAAATAATGTCGTGAAATCATTTTCAACACTCAGAGCAGGGAGGCGCTGGGATTGAATCATAGAGAAACAACGAATTTACTTGTAAAAAAAATGTGACTCAAAAACCAGTCTGGTTGAAAAACTTGGAGTTGAAAAAAACTTGTGCGGGGAATCCCCGTTCATACTGCTCACTTTTTTGCAATGTTTGGGAACCAGAGAGGAGTCCCTGCTCGCTTGGAAAGATACCATTGAAAGGCAAGCAAAACGTGTTTAATCACGTGTAGAGGTCCCATAGAATTACATAGGAAGGAAGATAAGGCCTTAGAATAGCATGGGAGGGAACATAAACCCTTAGAATAGCATAGGAAGGAACATAGTGCTATAGAATAGCATGGGAGGGAACATAAGCCCTTATAATAGCATAGGAAGGAACATAAACCCTTAGAATAGCATAGGAAGGAACATAGACCATTAGAATAGGATGGGAGGGAACATAAACCCTTAGAATAGCATAGGAAGGAACATAAACCCTTTGAATAGCATAGGAAGGAACAAAATCAGCCCAAATCCATAAGTACATGCTCTGGAAAGGTGCCAAGGAACGTAAACCAAGCAAATAGCATAGGAAGGAACATAGAGTCGTAGAATAGCACAGGAAGGAACATAGAGTCAAAGAAGTATAAGGTACTACTCTACTGACATCAGCTATGAACTATTTTCCACGAAAACCTAGTCACGAAATATAAGTCACGAAGATGTTTCTGAAGAAAACCTAGATTCTACGGAGCTCATGTTGGAGCTATTAGCCAGAACCGAGATTGAAAGCTATAAAATCATTGATCGCACCATCTTTGAGACTCTATTCCCTTAAATTTATGCAGTTAAATTGATAACTCAGGCTCTCGGTCAGTTTACCAGAGGATTGGGACAGTATCACTGTTGGAACCCTTGGTCCCAGTTTGTTCAGATAAATGTTCCTCCCAGATTCATTTTTTTTGGCCCCTTAATTATTTTCCTTCCCCGAGTAATAAATAGTAATTTTCCTTTTACTTTGTGACGCCATTTTGGGTCCTTTTAATTGCGTACGTGCTTAATAGACCACGAGGTAAGAAATAAAATGTCTCTTAAGATGAAGAAATGTCTTCAAAGTCAAGGCTATAAGAAAAAAAAATTTCTGGATATTTTTGTCGGTTTTTGTAGCTTTCGCACAAATATCAATATCTGTAATGACACTATTTGAACTTTATCGGGTTTGATCAAATTGGTCTATAAATGGTTCGAGATAAAAAAATAGTTTGGGATAAGAAAAAAACCTAAAATAATGTTGTGAAATCATTTTCAGGACTCAGAGCAGGGGAGCGCTGGGATTGAATCATAGAGAAACAGCGAATTTACTTGTAAGAAAAATGTGACTCAAAAACCAGTCTGGTTGAAAAACTTGGAGTTGAAACAAACTTTGGTGGGGAATCCCCGCTCATACTGCTTACTTTTTTGCAATGTTTAGGAACCGAAGGGGAATCCCCACTCGTTTGGAAAGGTACCAAGGAAAGGCAAGCAAAACGTGTTTAATCGAGTGTAGAGGTCCCATAGAATAACATTGGAAGTAAGATAAGGCCATAGAAAAGCATGGGAGGGAACATAAACCCTTAGAATAGCATAGGAAGGAACATAGCGCTATAGAATAGCATGAGAGGGAACATAAACCCTTAGAATAACATAGGAAGGAACATAAACCCTTAGAATAGCACAGGAAGGAACATAGGCCCTTAGAATAGCATGGGAGGGAACGTAAACCCTTAGAATAGCATCGGAAGGAACATAAACCCTTAGAATAGCATAGGAAGGAACATAATCCACCCAAATCTATAAGTACATGCCCTGGAAAGGTGCCATGGAACGTAAACCAAGCCAATAGCACAGGAAGGAACATAGAGTCATAGAATAGCACAGGAAGGAACATAGAGTCATAGAAGTATAAGGTACTACTCTACTGACATCAGCTATGAAATATTTTCCGAAGTCACGAAGATATTTCTGAAGAAAACCTAGATTCTACGGAGCTCATGTTGGAGCTATTAGCCAGAACCGAGATCGAAAGCTATAAAATCATTCATCGCACCATCTTTGAGACCCTATTCCCTGAAATTTATGCAGTTAAATTGATAACTCAGGCTCTTGGTCAGTTTAACAGAGGATTGCGACAGTATCACTGTTGGAACCCTTGGTCCCAGTTTGTTCAGATAAATGTCCCTCCCAGATTCATTTCTTTTGGCCCCTTAATTATTTTCCTTCCCCGAGTAATAAATATTAATTTTCCTTTTATTTTGTGACACCATTTTGGGTCCTTTTAATTGCGTACGTACTTAATAGACCACGAGGTAAGAAATTGCGCAGTTAGGGAGGTTGAACAGTAAATTAGTAAGTCCTAGGATTTACCACCCTCGTAACCTCTGTCGCAGCACGCGGCTAGCAGGCTGGGAGGAAGAGTCCTTTCTGAAATCAGTTCTGTTATACAACGTGTAGTGAATACAGTAAGATTTGTTTTTTATGTACTCTTTTAACTTTTCAGCTTAGGTCGAGTCTAAAAGAGATAGTTAGAAATCTTATCGGTAAACTTTGGCTTTAAATGTGGCCATAGATCATCTGATCACGTTAGTATATACGGAACCGTTGGAGTAACCGCGGAAATCCCACTAATTTGGGGCCGACGAGGGATCTTCCCCCTCCAGTAAGTGGCATAGCAACTCTTTGTGCCATTTTTGCCTTTAAAAGTGGTGACCCCCGCACGTTAAACCTCCAATAAGTGGTGCCAGCGGTACGCACCCATCCAATAAGTGGTGGCAGCGAGAAAAGGACCTATCAACAGCACTGATAGCAAAAGAATTATGCGTTTTCGAAGAGACGGGTGAATTTGGCCTAGAGAGTGGCCTATATCATTATATATAGAGAGAAAAAAAATGCAGAATTAATTAATAGAATTATGCAGGTCTATAATGGGCTGTGTGCCTTGTTAGACCAAAATAAAAAAGAATAACGTGAAATTAATGAGTTGAGTGTACAGTGGGGAAATCTCCGTATTTAAAAGTATTACAGGGTTCAAGGACAGATAAGAAAACGTTGAAAGTTGGGTTATTATTTGAGTGAACTGGCGGACTTTCATATAATCTTCAGTGACGAAGGTTATAAGAGTATTGAGGACGGCAAATTAGGAGAATTTGTCAGTTTGTGCGCATATTGGACAAGGAAGGTGGGAAACACCTTTCCTATTGAGTAAATTCCCCAGGAGGAGATTATATTTGGAATACGAGTATCCAGGGAGGATACGTGACTTGTTTCGCAGGTTAGTTCCCCTGTTTGAGTTTCGTCCAGCTAATTCACTAGTGGACTATTAGCGCGGTTTTTCTGATTATTTTCTTGTCTAACCCCTGTTAATTCGTTTTTCGGAGATATATTTCACTCGCGTAAAACTGCTTGTTGTGAAAGAAGTTGTTAATCACTAATGAAGTCTAGACATTCCGGTTATTTGAAAAATTGTTTAATCTCATTACACGGAGCTGATAATTGACAATAGTAATTGCGTACCATAATTTTTGCGTGACAGTTTTTGAACTTACCAAGATTGCCTAATTGAATAAGACATAATATAATCAGAGAGTTGTATACGCAATAAAATGAGGGGGCACGAAAAAAACTTAGGAAGGATGTTTGAAAAAACAAAACGAACTAAGCCCTCAGAGGTTGTGCCAAATGAAGGGGAGTTAGGAGTAGCATATAAAGAAAGAGACAAAACAGATAGACAACGAGCAGACTCAGAAAATGAATTAAGAAGAAATAATGATAGACGGAATCAAAGTAGTCCGAGTAGAAGGAGCAGTGTTAAATCGAGATCCAGCAGGGGCTCACAAAAAAGTACTCAAATAGATATGTCACAACGTATATTCAATTTCATGGAGAGAGTGAGAATAGCCAGAGAACGAGAAGACAAAAGAGATAGAAAAGAAAGGGAACAAAGAAAGGAGAATGATGAAATAGATAGAGAGAAAGAAGAAAGATATCACCAAGATTTTAAAAGAACCATGATAGGTCTAATAGAAGCCCGCTGGGAAATTCCAAAAAGTGAGATTTTATCACAACTAACTTCTAGGCTGTCAAATAGCCATAATAGTTTGTCTAAGAATCAATCGCTAGAAAAAGAAAATTACCAGATATTAAACACTTTTACGCGAAAATATGCTACTCCGTTGACAAGGTGGGGAGGTGGACCGGCCCATAAAACAAATTGGGAGATTGTGCCACCCTGTCGGAAAAACGAAATACTTGATACGTGTGTTCAAAATGTTGATAATCCACAAAAATGGAATACGGAAGTAAATAGACAAGATAATATTGAAAATAAAACGCGCGAAATTGATTTTTCGGGGAAACTTCCAGAAAATGGAAAACTTGAAAACACTTTTAATGAATATGAGACGCTAACAAGTATAGGCCAAAATGAAACACTGATTGTGCCAAAGAAAAATGAGACGAAATTCATTGTACGCGCTTTTCCTCGGAAAGTTCGAAAAATTTTGAAATAATATGAAAAACAAAATGTCGGAGTTCAATTCCCATTTGATGACGAAATATTTGTTTCTGTGTTAAGAATAAAAAAGACTAAAAGACAGAAGAAATATATTAAGTGAAACTAAAATAAAGAAAGGCAGTCGAAAATGGGCACTGGAGTCCAACTCAGATTTCATGACGATTTATTTAATGCTACTACAAAAGAAAGGAAAACTAAGAGAGAGAAAAGATATATTAAACGGAGCTACAATGAAATTATTCAGTCAAAGACAGTGGACACTGGAGTCCAAATTAGATATAACGGTGATTTATTATTTTGCGCGAATGACAGAGTTGAGAGAAATAAAGACGCAAAGAGGAATGCAAAGAAGAGACAAAATTTAGAGATTCAGCCTGCAGTGGCGAAAAAACAAAAAAATGTTGGATGGTCTGTGCCTTGAAAACATTGATAATAAGGGGGAAAAAGAGGTCAAAGACCCATGGGGAATAAAAGAAGATGGTTACAAAAGAGAGATGAATGACCTACAACGGGTTGGGGGATAGTTGGGAAATATTGAATGTCGATTCGGATTGAAAAAACTTGGAAAGGTATCTGATATTGGTCTGATCAGCTCAAAAGAGGGTTCCTTTATGAGGGGGAGGAATCTCTTGGGGAAGATCCCCTACGGGAAGATGTGAAAGATAACCCTTTTCCTCGATGCACAACTGACGGACAAGTTGTGATCCCTTTACTGAAGCCTTGTCTTTCCACTCTTCCATATTATTTTCATCCCTCATCGTCGAGTATTATTCATTCGATTATTTTAGGGGATAGGAACTAGAAGAAAACAATTCAAGGTTCGCTCAGATTTTTACTTCAGTTTCCTGCACCACTATTGTTTTCATAAGCCTGTTTATTTTTAGCCTTAGGTCATTTGAAATATATTCCAAGTGGCACTTTACTTTTTGATTGAGATGTGGGGTTGTTTCCTCAGATGGAAATTAAGAGGCTAGTGCAGCCAATTTTTCATGATGGCTGGCATCATCACATGTTCCAGAAACTGATTCTCTGCTCCTCTCAAATGTAAATTCGTGAGAGCAAGAAAATTTTTGTTTTTGATTGTGCTGTGCACAATGAATTTCTACGAATCTTGGGGACATAAACTTTGAAAACCAAATGCGGATGTTAGACGATCTAGACCATGGTGGTCCTACAGTAGAGACGTATCGAGGACAACCGATCCAGAGCCAAGCGGAGGAAGTACAGGCTTTAGTGGAAGACAAGATAAACAATTTTAGTGATATTAAGTTTGGTGTTATTTATTTTATGTTTGAGTTTCCAGCCAATCTACCGGAGATACGGGTCATTTATCTTAGGAGGGAGGTGTTGGAATCCTTGGTCCGAGTTTGTTCAGATAGTTGTCCTTCCCAGTTTCATTTCTTTTGGCCCCTTAATTATTTTCCTTCCCCGAGTAATAAATAGTAATTTTCCTTTTATTTTGTGACGCCATTTTGGGTCCTCTTAATTGCGTACGTGTTTAATAGACCACGAGGTAAGAAATTGCGCAGTTAGGGAGGTTGACCAGTAAATTAGTAAGTCCTAGGATTGGCTGGAAAGATTCATTTACCACCCTCGTAACCCCTGTCACAGCACGCATCTAGCGGGCTGGGAGAAAGAGTGTTTTCTGAAATCAGTTCCGTTATACAACGTATAGTGAATACAGTAAGCTTTGTTTTTTATGTACTCTTTTAACTTTTCAGCTTAGGTCGAGTCTAAAAGAGATAGTTAGGAATCTTATCGGTAAACTTTGGCTTTAAATGTGGCCATAGATCATCCGATCACGTTAGTATATACGGAACCGTTGGAGTAGCCGTGGAAATCCCACTAATTTGGGGCCGACGAGGGATCTCCCCCTCCAGTAAGTGGCAGAGCAACTCTTTGCGCCATTTTGCCTTTAAAAGTTGTGACCCCCGCACGTTAAACCTCCAATAATCACCAACTTTGGTCATGGTGAAAAGAATTTTCAGCAAACTGAAAGAGGTCATGACACGTCTATGTACAACTAAAAACCAAATAAAAGTAAAATTAATATGCAAAGTTTGTTTTAATTATTCATGTACGGTGAGCCAAAAACAAAACCTGCATTAATTCAAAAAAGTTCAAAAATTAAATAAAAAAAGTTTTTTTTTACTGAAACTAAAGAAAGACGTTAAAACTTAAAGCAAACAGGAATTCTTCGGCATGTGAAGGGGGCTGTCCCCCCCTCAACGCCTCGCTCTTTGCGCGAAAACGGGTTTTTGATACCAATAGATTCATCAAAAGAATCAAATTTCAATGCTGATTTTAAGTATATAAGTTTTATCAAGTTTAGTCCTACCCATCAAAAGTTACGCGCCTGAAAAATTTTTACTGATTTTTGACAAAAGGGGGAAAGACCCCCTAAAAAATATAGAACCTTAATGAAAATCACACCATCATATTCAGCGTATCACAGAACCCTACTGTAGAGGTTTCAACCCCATATCTACAAAAATGTGGAATTTTACATTTTTTACCAAAAGAAAGATCACGGATGCGTGTTTATTTGTTTTTGTTTTGTTTTTTTCCCAGGGGTGATCGTATCAACCCAGTGGTCTTAGAATATCGTGGGAGGGCTCATTGGAACGGAAATTAAAAGTTCTAGTGCCTTAGTGACTGAAAAAAGGAGGGCAACTAGGCCCCCTCCCACGCTCAATTTTTTTCCAAAGTCACCCAACCAAAATTTTGAGATAGCCATTTTGTTCAGCAAGGTCGAAAATATGATAGCTATGTCCTTTAGGATGACTTTATCCCCCAAAGTCCCTGGGAGGAGGGCTGAAAGTTATGAACGTTACCCAATGTTTACATATAGTATTGGTTATTGGGAAATATACAGATGTTTTCAGGGGGGATTTTTTCTGGTAGTGGGGGGGGGGTCGAGGATTATGTGGGAGGATCTTTCCATGAAGGAAGTTTTCATGGGAGTAGGGACGTTCCTATTAAGGGGGCGCTGGATTTCCCAGCATTATTTAAAAAAAGATCAGAAATTAAACAATATTACGTATATGATTGGGTTCACGCCCTAGTCAATGCGTCGCTCTTTAAGCCAAATATTTTTTAGTACTTTCATAAGAGCTATTTATTCTAATTAACGGCCTTTGTGATTAAGGGGTCATTTTCAAAGAATTGGAACAAAATCCAAACTTTAGCTTATAGAGCGAGGTGTTGACTTGGGGGCGAACCCCCTAATATACGTATTAAAAATATATTAATATAGAAATTCATTACGTAAGTTAATTTGTAAGTTAAGTATATTCATTACTAATAAAAACGCTCGTAAATAAAATTAAACAAGTTTCGAGAAAGCTATTTAACCAAATAAAAGTAAAATTAACATGCAAATTTCGTTTGAATTATTCATGTACGGTGAGCCAAAGTCAAACCCTGCATTAATTCAAAAACGTTCAAAAATTAAATTAAAATAACAAGTTGTTTAACTGAAAGTAAGGAACGACGTTAAAACTTAAAACGAGCAGAAATTATTCCGTATATGAAAGGGGCTGTCCCCTCCTCAACGCCTCACTCTTTACGCTATAGTTTGACTTTCTCGCAGCCCCTTTCGTATACGGAATAATTTCTGTTCGTTTTAAGTTTTAACGCCATTCCTTACTTTCAGTTAAAAAACTTGTTTTTTTAACTTGTTTTTTTTTTTTAAAGCCAGAATATAATTTTGTACTTTACTGTAAAAATTCTTTTAAATGTTTTTACTTTTTAATAAAAAGTATATAATTTCAAGAAATCAAAAATTAAGTATTATTTTAAGGAATAAATATTAGCATATGTATATTAAACTGACAACGCAAATTTTTACTGTAAATTCATTTGAATTTTTCAGCAAAGTACAAATTATGTTGTGGCTTTTAGAAAGCATGGGGTTTAGAGCCCTACTCATATTAGTTTCTGCTCGTTTTGAGTTTGACTCTGTTATTTATTTTAATTTCTGTTTGTATTGGATTTCATTTATTTATAGATACGGATTTGTAGTAGTTGTATGCTTGGTAGATTATTCCATTCTATTTTTGTTCATTTTTTGTTTAATGGAGTTTTTTACTTTTTTTTGAAAAACTTATTTTGTGGAAAGTTTTTTTTTTATTATTAAGGAAAATAACCACTAGTTTCTGATATTTCAACATGTATATATTTCGAAAATATGTTATACGAAATATGGACATATTTTGGATAAAAATGACACATTTTTGGTGCTCAGGGGACATATTTATGGACCAAAAAGTTGGCAACCCTGCATTCAATCAGATCAAAGAGTAATGAAATTTGGAAAATTTATTGTTGGAAAAGGGGAAAAACTGTGGTGTGTTGGAGATATCTAAACAATCGGTATAAATGACCAGCAATTCGGTAATTCCCTCGCCCTTCCAAACGTTTTGGCTAATAACACCCCTGCTTAAAATCACATCCTTTCTTTTAAGAAAGAACTGGTATATATGCAATCAGCAGAGTAATAGCTATAAATAAATGATTAATCAAATATTATTAGCTTAATTGTCATTGGAACATCTATTACTTAAACAAGATAGGCGCATGGACGTATTATTCTTACGATGCAGGCTATCCTTTACTAATAGGTGGTTTAAGTGGGGAACAGAGCACTTACCCCAGGCGTAGGAATTTTAGGGGCACACAATTTCAAATACATAAACCAATGGTTATAATCATCTTGTAATTTTTGAAAATGTATTTATATTAAAACAAAATAGAGAGTGTAGTTGACAGTAAGCATAGGCAAATTTAATCCAAAATGTTCATTTTTACCATATCTTCATCCCCATTCCTTGAAAATACAGTAAGTAGACAGAATAAGATTAATCTTAGTGGTTTTTTTTTTATGGTATTTCATATTCAACTTGTCGCATTTTACAGGATGTAAAATACGAAGACAACATTGTCAGTTAATGAAAATTTTGTTAAAATTGGCCTAATTTTTTTTTTCCCGGGCAGATCAAGCTAATCAAGATTTTTCACCGGGCAGAAAAGAGGTTTCCCCAGGGCTAACCAAATTTTTACTAGAAAGCCCTTTTGACCATATCATACTCTTCAGGATTGAAGCGTAAAATGAATAAAAAAAAAAAAGAAGAAAAACTTACAAACTACTTCCGTTGTTTCTTTATGTAGGTTACAATCAAAACTGAACTCAAATGATCCCTCATACTGGTTAGGGTACAAACCTTAGTGAGTTTACTTTTACTTTCTTCTAGAGCAATACGGACATTTAAAAATATATTAAGTTCTTTGCTTGTGTCATAAAATACCTTAATTACTAATTCATTGGCAGCTGTTTTAATATGCTAGGCTTGGCTAAGGGACTACTACTTGGCAACCAACGGGATAAGTGGGCTGCAGTGGTGCGAATTTGAGGAGGGCAGGAGGCATTTACCCCCCCCTTAAATTGCAAAAAAAATATTTCTTTTTGTTTTCTCGGTGAAAATACCTTTTTCCAGCATTCTTATTGGGAAAAAAAGGGGAATAAACAAAATTACATCCCCCTGATTTTAAAAATACATTTTGCTCCCCTCTCAAACATTTTCAAGAATTGCCACCACTAGTGGGGTGCTGTAATTACAGGAGAATAAAAGAATAGACAAATCTGTTTTGCATTTTTAACGTTTATTAAAGACTCGTTGCTGCTAAAGACTAAGGTTTTTTGGAAGCGTTGTGGATATGGAAAAAGAGAATATCGAAAGCTCAAATTTTCAACTGCTTCTGTGAACGCAATTAACCAAACACCAAACACGGAAAAAGCTTAAGAAAATCATTCGATGGAACTAAGTTTAATAAAAAAAAGGGGCTATAAATCTTAAATTGAAAAAATTGTTCAGTAAGAACTTTGGAAGCACTGCAATCTATAAACTCTATTTAATTACTTAAAAAAAATTGGAATTGATTAAATAGAAGTTTTGCAAAAAAAAACTTTTTTCAAAGAAAAATGAAGTGCCATTATCAAAACCCGAAACGAACAGAAAAGGTGTCATAAATTGAACTTGAAACAAATAAAAATTGCAAAGTGTCAAAAATAATTGTGTCAAAAGTTTGAAGTCAATTTTCAATTTACGCCTAAAATCTTAATATTTCATTTTATTTAAATATTAAAAATGATGAAATACTATACTAAAACTAGCACAGTATAACCATACTATACATACTAACACACCAGACTAATCTCATCGAACGTAAAGATGAAAGATAATGCTTTGGATGAATAGATGAATCCTAGAACAAACAAAAATTAAATGACTGGTCAAGCCAACCTAAAGTAAACGGTAATTGCCAAAATTAGGAGTAGGGCCAGGGAGTAGGGAGTTAGGAGTAGGCCTTTAAAGGCCAGTGCTTTATCTGCGCTTTGCTGAAGACCATATGTATTTTGAACAATTTTATTTTTACGTGTTGAAACGTCAACATTCAAAAACTAAATTTGGATTGTAATGAAGTATGTTCAGGCTTTGAAATCCCTCAAGAGAAGAATGAATATGAATTTTCATTGTCAAAGTCAGGGTATGCCAAAAGAGGCTCAGAAATGAGCAAAGACAGGGGTATCTCGAAGGCTTCAATTTTGGGTGTCTCAAACACAAATGACCTTCGGTTTCTCATCAAATCAGACAATGGTTTTGATATTTTAGAAAAATCTGGAATAAATTTCTTAAAACAGCTCAATAAAGCTCCACTAGACCTGAGCTCTGAGATATTCCACGAATAATGCAGGTCGCGAACTGTTTGAACTTGATCAAGGACAGGATGCAATCCGTCCGAGGACACAATGTGACGTAAAAAGGTCAGTGAAGACAAACACAGTTCACACTTCTTTGGCTTAAGAGTGTATTCTCGGAACCTCATGAAAACTTGGCAAAGGATTTCAAACTGGGATTCACAGTCGACGGTTGCAGTCCCACAATCATCTAGGAGGACAAAAACATGCTTTCCTGGAATATCTCGAAGGGCAGATTCAATCCTCCTTTCACATGATGCAAGCGCATTTGACAACCCAAATCCCATCTTAATGCACTCAGATAATCCAAATGGGGTCGTGACTGCGGTCTTTTAGTGATTTTCTGGCTCCACTTCAATTTGCAGGAAACCTTGAACCAAGACCATCTTTGAGACAACTTTGAAACCCTTCAGCTTATCAAGAATGTCGTCTATCCTTGGTAAGGTGTAACTGTCAAATTTTGTAAACAAGTTCAGCTTTCGGTAATCATTTACTAGCGATACTTAAATAGGGATACTGTGGATGACCAAGGGCTTGAGGACTCCCGTAGCACGTCTTGTCGTAACAGTACTTCAATCCTGTCCCTCAGTTCTGGAACTATGTGAGGAGGGACCAAGTTGGGGTACTGGCGTATGGGAGGATGATTACCAGTGTTGATTCGGTATATAATACCTCGGTAGTGACCTAAGTCGTCGTCGCTACGTGCAAAGATGTCGTGGAATTCTGAGATAAGATCCTCTAAAGTAGAATAGATGGGAAGCTCTAGATGATCCAAGTTGAAAATGGCCAAAAACTTATCCCTCGATATATCCCTCCAACCTGTCTGTACGGAACCTATCTGCTGGAAGGGGCGTTCCACAGAACAAACCGACTGTTTTACCACCTCATGGACAACCCCTGAATTCAGATCAAATTCGCAGGACAGTAGATGCAATGGTGATTTCCTAGCACGAACCGGAAAATCCGAGCAGTTAGCAGGCCAAAGCCTAGCCTTTCTTTCTCTAACCTGAACTATTTGGGACGGGACCGTGACTTTCAAGTTCGAGAACGCTAGATCCTGCTCGATTAATAGCCTTTGGCCCGTTTTGCACTCAGCACCTCTAACTAAACACTCCACTGACCGAAAATTCCTCGGCTTTATCTTGTGGCAAAACATCAACTCTAAAACAAGGCCAGCTTTAAGATCCTTCGGAAAACAACCAGACACTACAGGAATTTTAGGATTTCCAGGTCTATGAGCATGTGAGCAGGTACTCTTCAACCAAAATTCATTTATAGTTGGATCAAAAAGCAAACTGGCCTCCTTAACAAAGGGACGTCCAATCAAAAGTGGATAACACAAATTTTGGCACCAACAAAAACGTGTCAGTAAAACTACTGCCGAAAATGTAAAGTTGCAAAGCAACTTCTCCTTCGATCCACAGGGGCCCGATGAAGTGGGAGCTCCTGTACTTCGCAACTTTCTAGATATTACACACTCCGACGGCACACTGACAAAGGTGGCCTCATTAATAGAATTACACTCTGCTCCTGTATCGTAGAGAGTCGGCACCTCCGCTCCACAAAAATTTACGCGACGAGCGAACCATGCAGTGACGCGATTCCCAACTTACTGGCAATGTCCTGAATTCTGAAGACTTGGAGGCGGGTTTGACAGGTTCCTAGTCACACGCCCCACCTGCAACTGACTGTGACTCTTTTACTTGATCAGCAGGGGCAGGCTGGAATCCATTCAACTTCTTTGGACAAAAACGCAACACATGACCCGGCTGCCGACAATGATAATAGATCACTTCCGAGATTGGGCGACGCTCGCGTTGAACTGGGGGCATAATTTCGCCCTGATAACCTCCACGGGACGTTGCCTGATTAAACTTTAAAGGCCATGGACCCTGGACGCTATTTACCTGATGGCCTGGCAGTGACTTTAAGTGGAACTCTCGTCAAACCTGACGTGTCCTAACCTCCCTCAGAAGCTAGACACAACCCCTAACTGTTACCAAATTAGCCTTATCAAATTCGTCAAAATATGAAAGCGGAAGTCCTCGCAGAAATTCTTTGACGTATACACTGAGAACCTGTGGTCTTGACCGGTCTAGGCCTGTAAAACCAAAACAAAGGTCAACAGACTTTTGAACCAGCTCTGCATACTCCTCTGGTTTCATTTTTTCTGAGTAGTAGACAATTCGTTCCGCTGCGAGCCTCAAATCAGCCTCTCTACCGGCACAGCATGAAGCTAGCACTGCTTCAAGAGCATCCCAGAATTCCTTTTCTGGACGTGGCCACCAGACGTTCAAGGGTGACCGAAATTTACTCTCCAAGATAAGCAACTGCTCAGGGAAAGATCTTATCTCGGAAAATACTAACCTAGACCTAGCCTGATCCAACCATGCCAAGGGGTCTGACTCCCCATTGAATGTTCGGATATCTTTTGAAGCCTCAAACCTAAGTCTAACTCGGTTCAAGCTAACTTCTTGATGAATAACTATGGATGCACTTGATTCGGGCACAACCATTAGCCTCAGGGTGGGGGAACGTCGAGAATAGCGTGGGATCTAGACGTAAAATAGCCATGATTGGAAATTGAAAGCGGGTCCAAATCCTCCAGCCTGTCTACGTGATCTGAAAACCCTGTTTTCAGATGCAGATACCTTCATGCTAGAGGTTATTAGAGTGTTTGACAAGTTTTGTCTCATAAACATGCTCGGCTTGGCTGTATTTTTAGGAAAAACATTATTTATACGAAAAAACATGATTATATGACCTCCGGCTGAAACCTGTATTTTTTTTACAGAAAAGTCAAATAAACCTTTGAACACGTTATACCAAGGTCTTTAGTTATGGCTATTGAACCTAGAAACCTGTCTTGTAGGCTATGTAACATCTGTAATAATAGATACCTGCCCGTGGCACTGCCCTTGGGTCCCAGATAACATTCACAAAATCTAAGTATCAGAGTGAATAAATTCTTTATCACCGTCTTTTGTCAGATATGCTTGATAAAATTGAGAAAATCTTATTATCAGAGTGAATAAATTCTTTATCAATGTCTTTTAACAGATACGTTTGATAACACTACCCAAATCTAATTATCATAGTGAATAAACTCTTTATCAACTTATTTTGTCAGATATATCAGATAAAATTCACGATATCTAAGTATCAGAGTGAATAAATGTTTTTTTTTATCAACTTCTTTCGTCGGATATATCAGATAACATTCACGAAATCTAACTATCAGAGTGAATAAATTCTTTATCATCGTACTTTGTCAGATATGTCTAATAAAATTGAGAAAAATCTAAGCATCAGAGTGAATGAATTCTTTATCAATGTCTTTTGACAGATACTTTTGGTAACTCTGATAAGAATTAAGAATCAGCATGAACAAATTCTTTATAAACATTCTTTATCGGTATCATTTGTTCGATACGTCTGATAGAATTGACAAAATATATTTATTAGAATGAATAAATTCGTTATCAACATCCTTTGTCGGATACATCAGCTAACATTCACGAAATCTACGTATCAGAGTGAATGAATTCTGTATCATCGTCCTTTGTCAGATATGTCTGATAAAATTGACAAAATCTCAGCATCAGAGTTGATAAACTCTGTATCAATGTCTTTTGACAGATACTTTTGGTAACACTGATAAAATTTAAGTGTCAGAGTGGACAAATTATTTATTAACATTCTTTATCGATATCATTTGACGGATGTGTCTGATAACATTGACAAAATCTATGTATTAGAATGAATAAATTCTTTATCAACAACTTTTGTCGGATAGTTCGGGATAAAATTGATAAAATCTAAGTATCAGAATGAATAGATTCTTTATCAACATCCTTTGCCAGAAATGTTAGTTAACATTATCAAAACCTAAGTGTCAGAGTGATTAAATTCTATATCAACATTTATTGTCAGATACATGGGATAACATTGAAAAAATATAAGTATCAAAGTGAATAAATTTTTATATCAGCATTTTGTTGGGTAAATCGGTTAATTTTACGAAACATAAGCATCAAATTAAATAAATTCTAACTCAATATCCTTTGTCGGAAGGGTCGAATAAAATTGGCAGAACCTAAGTTTCAAAGGGAAAGAATTCCATATAAACTTTTTTTGTCTGTTACATAAGATGAAATTTACAAAACCTAACTATGAGAGTGAAGAAATTCTCTATCAAAATCCTTTATCGGATATGTAGGTTAACAATACCAAAACCTAAGTGACAGAGTGATGAAATTCTGTATCAATATCTATTTTCAAATACATGGGATAACATTGATAAAATCTACCTATCAGATTCAATGAATTTTTCTATCGATATCTTTGTCATATACATCGGATAAAATTGACTAAATCCAAGTATCAGAATCAATAATCTCTCAAGTAAAATCTTTTTGATGGATATGTTTGAGAACACTGACAAAATTTAATTATCAAAGTCAACAAACTCCTTATTAACATTTCTTATCGATTTCATTTGTCGAATCTTTGGGATATCGTTGACAAAAGCTACGTATTAGAATGAAGAAATTCTTTATCATCATCCTTTGTCGGATATATCGGATAAAATTGAGAAATTCTAAGTGTCCGAGTGAATAAATTCTTTGTAAATGTCTTTTGACAGATAAGTTTGATAACACTGACCAAAACTAAGTATCTTAGTGAATAAGTTCTTTATCAACTTCTTTTGTCAGATACATCAGATAACATTCACGAAATCTAAGTATCAGAGTGAAAAAATTCTTTATCATCGTCCTTTGTCAGATATGCCTGATAAAATTGAGAAAATCTAAGTATCAGAGTGAACAAATTCTTTATTAACATTCTTTATCGATATCCTTTGTCGGATTCGTCGGATAACATTGACAAAATCTATGTATTAGGATGAATAAATTCTTTATCAACATCTTTTGTCGGATAGTTCGGGATAAAATCGATAAAATCTAAGCATCAGAATGAATAGATTCTTTATCAACATCATTTGCCAGAAATGTTAGTTAACATTATCAAACCTAAGTGTCAGAGTGGTTAAATTCTGTATCAACATTTATTGTCAGATACATGGGATAACATTGACAAAATATAAGTATCAGAGTGAATAAATTCTTTGTAAATAACGTTTGACAGATAGTTTTCATAACACTGGTTAAATCTAAGCATCATAGCAAATAAGGTCCTTATCAACATCTTTTGTCGGAAACGCCTTATAACATTTACGAACTCTAATTGCCAGAGTGAATCCTTTATGTTTCATTATCCTTTTTCAGAGGTGTCTAATAAAACTGAGAGAATCACAGTATTAGATTGAACAAACTCTGCTTCAATGTCATTTGACATAAACTGTTGGTAACACTGATAAAATTTAAGTATCAGAGTGAACAAATTCTTTATTAACATTCTCTATCAATTTCATTTGTCGGATTCGTCGGATGACATTGAAAAAATCTTTTTATTAGAATGAATAAATTGTTTATCAACATCTTTTGTTGGATTTGTCGGAATGAACTTGATAATACCTAACTATCAGAGTCAATAGATTCTTTATCAACATCCTTTGCCGGTAATGTCACTTAACATTATGAAAATCTAAAGATCAGAGTGAATAAATTTCTTAGCAACATCTTTTGTCAAAAACATTGTATATAATTGACAAAATCGAAGTATCAGATTGTATAAATTATTTATCGATATCTTTGCTCGGATACATTGGATAACGTTAACAAAATCTAAGTATCAGAGTGAATAATTTTTATCTTTATCTTATTTGTCAAATACATCGGATAAAATAGATAAAAATAAGCATCAGATTGAATAAATGCTTTATCGACATCCTTTGTAGGATATGTTGGATAACATTGACATAATCTGAGTTTCAGAATGTATTAGAGTGATTAAATTCTTTATAAACATCAATTGACGGATATATGAGGGAATAATATTGAGAAAATCTGAGTATCAGAATAAATAAATGCCCTATCAACATCGTTTGTCAGATACGTCAGATAAAATTGACAAAATCTAAGTATCAGGGCGAATAAACTCTTTATCATCATCATATGCCAGATACATCGGTCATCCAGATGAGATTGACAAAATCTAAGCATCAGATTGAATAAATTCTTTATCAGCATCTTTTTTTCGGTTAAGTTGGAAAACATTGACAAAATCAGAGTGAAAGTGTTAGAGAGAATATACTCCTTATCAACTTTTTTTGTTGGATACCATAGAAAAAATTCACAAAATCTAAGTATCAGAGCCAATAAATTCATTATCATCATTTTTTGTCAGGTACGTTTGATAAAATTGGGAAGATCCAAGTATCAGAGTGAATAAATTCGTTATCAATGTCTTTTGACAGATACGTTTAATAACATCAAAAAATCTAAGTATCAGAGTGAATAAATTCTTTATTAACATTTTTTTTACCGAGATCATTTGTCGGATACGTCTGATAAAATTGACAAAATCTAAGTATCAGAGTGATTAAATTCTATATTAACATCCTTTGTCGGATACATAGGATAACATTTACAAAATCTAAGTGTCAGCGTGAATAAATTCATTATCATCATTCTTTTCTGGATACGTCGGATAACTTTATCAAAATCTAAGCATTAGAGTGATTAAATTATATGTCAACATCCTTTTCTCTGATGCTTAATAAAGAATGTTAATAAAGATTTTGTCAATGTTATCCGACATATCCGACAAATGATATCGATAAAGAATGTTAATAAAGAATTTGTTCACTCTGATACTTAAATTTTATCAGTGTTACCAAAAGTTTCTGTCAAAAGACATTGATACATAATTTATTCACTCTGATACTTAGATTTTCTCAATTTTATCAGACATATCTGACAAAGGACGATGATAAAGAATTTATTCACTCTGATACTTAGATTTCGTGAATGTTATCTGATGTATCCGTCAAAAGATATTGATAAAGAATTTATTAATTCTTATGCATATATATTGTCGGTTTTTTCTAACGGCTCTAAGATATGATATCAATAAAAAGGCTAATGAAGAATCTGTCTACTATGATGCTTTAATCGTATCAGTGCTACCTAAAGTATCTATCAAAACACACTGATAAAGAATTTATTCACTATGATGCTTAGATTTTAACAATTATTTTAGGGATATCTGACAAAGTACAATGATAAAGAATTTATTCACTTTGATAGTTATATATCGTGAATGTTATCTGATGTATCCGACGAAAGAAGTTGATAAAGAATTTATTCACTGTGATACATAGATTTCGTGAATGTTATCTGATGTATCCGACAAAATAAGTTGACAAAGAATTTATTCACTATGATACTTAGATTTGGGTAGTGTTATCAATCGTACCGGTCAAAAGACATTGATAAAGAATTTATTCATTCTGATACTTAGATTTTCTCAATTTTATCAAGCATATCTGACAAAAGACTATGATAAAGAATTTTTTCACTCAGATACTTAGATTTTGTGAATGTTATCTGATGTATCAGACAAACTACTACTACTACTACTAACAACTCACCGCAGCACCAAGCCGCCTGAGGCCAACACAGCTACGAACGATCCTCCTTCATCCCAATGTGTTCAAAGCCTCCCTCTTTACACCCGCCCACGAAGTTCCCATTTCCTTTAAATCTTTCTTTATGACGTCCTTTCACCCCAAACGAGGACGACCTGGTTTCCCTTTAGCCCTAGATGGTTGGCCGAAAAGAATAATCTTTGGCACTCTGTCATCCTGCATCAGCACAACATGCCCTAGCAACATCACCCTTTCTGACATTACAGCCCTATAGCGCGATATTGAACCACATTTTTTTGTATATCCTATTGTTTGATATACGATCAGTCAGCCGGGTCCCCAGAACACTCCTTAAGCAATTTCTCTGGAAAACATCTAGCAAATCTTCATCCGCTTTTCGGAGCGTCCATGCTTCACAGCCATATTTTACCACTGTCATCACTGTAGCTTCTAATATTCTAATCTTGGTTAGCAGGCTTATCTTCCTATTCTTCCAAACTTTTTTAACTGTGAAAAAACACCCTGAGTCTTGGCTATTCTATTGTTAGTATCTTCAATGCTCTCACCGTCCTTACTAATATTAGTACCAAAATAAGGGAAGCTGTCCAGTTGGTCAGTCTCTTCGTTACCCATGATCACCTTTTCGTCTTCACTCATTCCAAGCCTTAGCGACTTAGTCTTCCTAACATTAATTTTTAAACCAATTCTAGCACCCTCAACTCGCAAAACAAATAAAATTACATTCATTTTGCTCACACATTCATCTAAGATTATTAAATCATCAGCATAATCCAAGTCCAGGAGAGTTTTTCCTCCCCATTTGATTCCGTGTTCTCCCATTGCCTTTCCTTTGTTCATTAAGACAAAGTCCATCAAAATTATCCATATAAAGGGCGATAGAACACAGCCCTGATTAACTCCTGATTTAATACAAAACCAGCTGCTAACCTCATTTCCTACCTTCACCACAGCAGTGTTATTCTCATACATAGCATTAATCACTTTAATGTATTTGTCTGGTATACCATACAAGGATAAAATCTTTACTAAAGGTCTTCTATCAACAGAATCGAACGCTTGCTCGTAATCTATTAAAATGAGGACCAAAGGTGTTTGAAAACTCAGGCACTTCTCAATTATTAGCCTAAGAGTGAAAATTTGGTCGACACATCCTCTAACTTTTCTAAAACCACACTGCTCTTCTCTTAAAATTTTGTCTACGGCATCTCTCAGTCTAAAAAGTATCATATTACTAAGTAATTCACTACCTACAGAGACCAGACTAATGCCTCGATAATTACCACACTCACTTTTATCACCTTTCTTTTAAAGCGGCTTAATTAAGGTTTTCTTAAAATCGTTAGATACTCCCCCTTTTTCAAAAATCATATTCATAATCATCAATAACTTATTTCTAACCTCAAAGCCACCATATTTAAGAAACTCATTTACCACCCTATCAGCACCTGGAGCCTTATTATTCTTTAATCCTTTTAATATTGTTGCTAATTCCTCCTCACAAAACAAATCTTCCTTCGCATCCAAAGTATCACAAACTTTTTCATTTTCCTCTATATTTTTTCTTGCAACTCTATCTCGGTTAACAAGTTCTCAAAATGTTCTGCCCATCTCTCTTTAGTTTTCTCCTCATCACTAATTGTGGCCCCACTTCTATCTTTAACTGGGACAGGTCCTGATTGACTACTCCCTCTAAATTTATTAACATGCCAGCACAATGTTTTACTATTATGCCGTCTAGCTGCATCTTCCAGATCCTCGGCAATGTTATCCATGGCCTCCACCTCACACCTCCTTACTTCATATTTTAATGCTTTCTCCACTCTCTTTACATTTGTTTTGTTTTCGTACGATCTATCACTCAGATAATTCTTGTACAAGTCCTTTCTCCTTTCTATTAAACATAAAGCTTTTTCACTAATATTCTTTGCTGCAGTTCTAGCTTTCTTCCCTAAAACACCTTCAGCAACTTCACAAATTATTTTTTGCCTAAAATTATTCCAACCATCTTCCACATTGTCAAATTTCAAACTCTCAAGTTTAGTATTCAACTATTCCTGGAAATTTTCTGTCAAATTCTCATCCTGGAGTCTACCAACATCATAACCTCTCGGGAGGTAGTTACCCTTCGGATATTTCAGCTTTAAATTAACCCTTGACACTACTAGATGGTGGTCTTTACTTTTAACATCAATAACAGCACTCCTATGTACCCTAGTATCTTGCATTGATTCTGCCTGTCTTCAGTTTACTATAACGTAATCAATAAGGTTTGCTGTCTTACCATCACGTGAATACTATGTTAACTTATGAGCCCTTTTATGACAAAACACCGTATTGGTTATAACTAGATTGTTAGTCAATTTTATCCGATGTATCTGAAAAAGATGTTGATAGAAACATTTATTCACTCTGATACTTAGATTTTGTTAATGTTATCCCATGCATCTGACAATAGATGTTGACACAGAATTTAATCGCTCTGACACTTAGGTTTTGATAATGTTAACCGACATATCCGGCAAAGGATGTTGATAAGGAATCTAGTCGCTCTGATACTTAGATTTTATCAATTATATCCTGACCTATCTGACAAAAGGTGTTGATAAAGAATTTATTCATTCTGATAGTTAGATTTTCTCCATGTTAACCTATCTATGCGACATATGATGTATGCAAATTCCTTTTCTTACATCTCCGATGTTTTAATAGACATTCTAAACGTTTGATATGCTAGCATACTCTAAAAATAATTAACACACAACAATGTAATGCATAATATATTTTTAATGAAATAATGTCATGTAGAATATGAATACCAAAAATATATTATTATACATTAATAATATCATCTTACAACTTTGGACATTTTGAATCTGTTCCATAAAATAGTTCATCATGTTCTCTCTTGATAATGTAGCTATTGTCTTCTCTTAGTTCGTAATCAGTAGAATAATCATTATTCCATTTTGAGTCATGCACAATTTTTACTGGTGTGATACCGACAGGTTCAATATGCGTCTTGTCTTTGGTATTATTTGGTTCATTGACTGTTTGATCAATGATGGTAGTAACGTTTGCTGGCACTTCTTTCTTCATTGATTCAACTTTATATTCCAAAGTTATACGTTTTGTCGATGCCCTTTTTACTTCTCCGGTAATTTCACTGTCTATTGGCACATTATTTTTACACATGGAACAGTTCCAGCACATAGACAAGATATGGTTTATGATATTAGTAGAAGAGTAGACCTTTTTTCTTTTGACCTTCCATTGAATGCTAATACCCGAAAGCTGACGATAGGATGTATCAGTAGGTAATGTGTTACCAGCAACACTAGCAAGGAGTTGTCCTCTTTCATCGACGATTATTTTTATGTTGGCACTCTCTTTGAGTGCAATCATCTTCGGAGATCTCAATCTCGCATATCCACCAACATAAGAGTTGAATTTTTTTGGTACTCCAAAGGAATTTGATTCCTTACTGTCATGACAATGCACGCATACGTTTCCGATAGTGCTACCACTTGTACTTGTTTCATAGTTCAAATATTTCTGCTTGTCATCATTCAATGCTACAATAACACTATCATGTGAACACACTTTCGTAAAATGCTTCATCTTTACTTTTTGAAGATATGAATTATGAGTTTATCCTTCCACTGCGTAAGAAATATTGATTTAAGACATACAATAAACTAGGTAGTGTCGATAACCTGCCATAGAGTATCTATGGGAAAGCCAAGTCGAGTCTATGAGAAAGCACAGAGTACGATTGGTAGAGCCGCGAGCATATTTTATGTCATTTAAGATACGTAAAAAAAGTTGAATTATTTGTAAGTCCAAAAAATAAATTTAGTCCTAAAAAAGTGCTACTACAAATATTATTTTTCTAATAGTAAAAGTCACGACTAAAATATCTATAACATTCTCATTTTGAATTTGGAAGATATTAAATATGAATTTTATATGTTTTAAGTATGTTTTATCTCATTCTAAGGCATATAAAAGAAGTCGAAAAAAATATGCCATGTTAAAAAATAATAATAAAAAAAGGTAAAAAAAGTTGAAAAAATGAACCATATTAAAAAATAATAAAAAAACAAAAGTAAAAAAAACTTCAAAAAAATATAAGAAAACGGGGAGAGGGGCCCAAAAATTTGGAGGGAGGGGGCCCCTTGGAGGTTGAGGATAGGAGACCCTTGGAGGTTGAGGTCCTTGGTGGTTAGGGTCATTGGTGGTTGCGGTCCTTGATGGTTCAAACCCATAATCATCTCACTAGTTAATTTCTAAGGATTTCTAAGGATTGTTCCGAATTTCTTTATTAAAATTCTTTTCTTGGCATCTAAATCTTTATTAGTATCAACTTTTTAGTATACTACAATGTTAAAGCATATTTTATATTGACAACACTGCTCAAATGGTACTTCTCACTAGTTGATTTCTAAGGATTTCTAAAGATTGTTTTGAATTTCTTTATTAAAATTCTTGTCTTTGCATCTACATCTTTATTAGTATCAACTTTTTAGTATACTACACTGTTAAAGTATATTTTATATTGACAATACTGCGCAAATGGTACTTGTGTATTATACAGAACACAGTCCAGGAATAAAGCTAGATCAAGGCATAAAGTCATCTTGGCGCCTATGGCTCTATTAGTTTCTAATTTTTAGCATACCCCCATGCTAAACCATATTTTATATTGATAACACTGTTCAAATGGTATTTGTGTATTATACAGAACACAGCCAAGAAGTAAAGCTAAGTCAAGTCCCATGATTACCTTGCTATCGTTAACCATTTCCATAGATTGATGCCAACGATGTTATTCCAAATTTGTATTAAATTACGTAAGAGTCAGCACTCCTTACGGGCTTACCCTAACTGGTAAGCAGTTTAACCCTTTTAGCACTTTCATACAATCCAATTAAAATAAATTTCGAGCTCTGTTTCACCCCTATTATTCAATCATGAATTAAGAGCATACAGAGCTGAGTTATGTCAATGGAATACCTTTTTCGCAAATTGAGTTAGTTTACGCAAATGATACAACTTTTTATCATTATTAGATACCACTAATAATGCAATCAATTCTGAATAAGATGCAAGATACCTTCAGACTATAGGCTATTAGAGTGTTTGACAAGTTTCGTCTCAGAAACACACTCGGCGTGGCTGTATCTTCAGTAAAAACATTATTTATACGAAAGTACATGATTATATGACCTCCGGCTGAAACCAGTATTTTTTTTACGAAAAGTCTAATAAACCTTTGAACACGTTATACCAAGGTCTCTAGTTATGGCTTTTGAACCTAGAAACGTGTCTAGTAAGCCATGTACCGTCTGTAGTAATAGATACCTGCCCGGGGTAGGGCATGTACCGTTGAAATTGCACTGTATATTAAGTACCGTCCGTATTCGTTCTCTCTGATTGGTCCACAAAATGGGTGTCACCTCAGAAGCCTGTCTAGTTGCTTTATACAATCTCGTCCCTGAATATCTAGTCCCAAAATATAACGTGTTTGCTCGTATTATGCAATCTCGTCCTGAATCTTATACATTGTTACTACTGGGAACAGTCCCTTTCATGTACGGAATAATTTCTGTTCGTTTTAAGTTTTAAAGTCGTTCCTTACTTTCAGTTAGAAAAACTTGTTTTTTTTGTTTAATTTTTGATTGTTTTTTAATTAATGCAGGTTTTGATTTTGGCTCACTGTACATGAATAATTAAAACAAAATTTGCATATTAATTTTACTTTTATTTTGTTAAATGGCTTTCTCGAAACTTGTTTGATTTTATTTAAGAACGTTTTTATTATATATTATAATAAAAACTTATTTTTATTAAATTTTTTTATGAATATAGGTAACTTACGAATTAACTTAAGTAACAAACTTTTATATTCATATATTTTTAATACGTATATTAGGGGGTTCGCCCCCTAGTAAATACCTTGCTCCTTCAGCTTTAGTTCGAATTTTGTTCCAATTCTTTAAAAATGACCCTTAATCACAAAAGCCGTTAATTAGAATAATTATCTCTTATGAAAGCACTAAAAAATCTTTGGCTTAAAGAGCGAGGTATTGACTAGGGGGAGGACCCAAGCATATACGTAATAATTTCTTTTCGTTTTAAGTTTTGATGTTGCTCCTTGCTTTCAGTTGAAAAACTTGTTTTTTTTAAATTTAATTTCTGATAATTTTTTAAGTAATGCTGGGAAATCCGGCGCTCCCTTCATAGCAATGTTTCTTCCCCCATGAACACTTCCTTCTTGGAAAGATCCTCCCACATACCCCCCCCCCCTACCAGAAAAAATCCCGCCTGAAAACATCTGTATACTAGTAGAATGCTAATATTGAATTCTAGCACAGCTCTACACCTTTTCAAAGAGAGTCAGAACTCCCTCACACAGTTTGACGTAGATATTTTTTTTTAAGTTGGCAACGTATAATGTGGTCTAACATGTTTTGAGAGTATGATCGAAATTATATAACTTAAGCAGACTGTTTTTTTTTCTTTTTTGTTTTAGTTGGCCTAAAAAGGTATAATGTGGTCAAACATGTTTTGGGAGTATGCATGAAATTATGTAACTCAATCAGACTGGTTTTCGAGCCAACATTCGTTTTTTATTCGTCCTTGAGACTCTGTATAAAATGTTCATACATTACAATTTAATTTTCATTATGATTTAACATATAATACATAGTACACTGAATATTATTAACTTTGAAACAATGGATACTTCAATTGTCGTCAACGTGAGTATAGCTTACTGAATTTCTTAATTTATTTCCAGATAAAAATTATTTTACTAGTAAATTCAAATTTCAGGGGGAATTAGCCCCCTCCAACAATACAAACCCTAAAATATGATGAGTATACTCGCTAGAAAACGCAAAGTACGCTTTTTTTCTATTATGTAAAACAAAAACCTCCTACTCCACTGCTTTGTTACGAGCATAATTCCTTAGTTTTAGTTATTTCGTTCAAAATGGCCATTTTCCTAATTGTGTGTTTAAGATATTTCGTCTTTTTCCGGTCTAAAAACCACATGTGTTTATAATTACAGAGAGTCCCTTTTGAAGCCAGAGCTGAAACGTGTCTTATCTGAGTTATGAAAACAGAATCTTGATGATTAAGACAGGGATTTGTGTAATTCTCATCAGAAAGCTTAGAATTTATATAAAACCAAATCGTATTTTAATTTTTTCTTGGGGAGACAATTTTAAGTTTTGTATTAATTTGGATTTTAGCTTACATTTAACAAGACTTAGTCGTATTAACAAAATTAGTCGTAGTTAGGTGAAAGTATGCATAAATATCTTAATTTATAGTCTAATTGCATGGATACTAAAGGAACAATGAGTTGTTTTTTTTGTGCTTTCACAAGAAAATAGCTCGCTTTTAACGAACTTAGCTGTAGTTAGTTGAAAGTGTGCTTAAATATCTTCATTTTTTCTTCTGTAAAAAGGGGAATCGTTTTTTCCATGCTAAATTTTTCTTCTTTTTAAGGAGGAGGAGATGGATTCGTACAATTACTCCCCACCGGAAAAGAGAGCTAAGGCTAACAGCATTACTCCAATGCAACAAGTCAAGATAACTGGCCCATCGGGAACCATGCGAATACAGTCAAGTCAAAAACGGCCAAAACTCAATGACACAGAAGAGTTCAATTTTGAAGCTACTTTAGGGGAAGGTGGCATATCGTCTCCTGATAATTTGGATATATCGACATTAAATGATTAATTGGTTATGGTTGACAATATTCAAAATCCTCGAGAATTCCATTCTTCCCACAAGGACCAGTCGCTTAAAGCACTAAAGCACTTTGGGGAGACTAGCTTGAACTTGAGGAGACATAGCGTGATCCACTATGACCCACGAACGGTTTATACCAAGCAAGCTGTAAGTTCCACTTTAAGCACCATTCGTAAGATAGCTTTCAACTTTATAGAGCACTCACAATTTCGTTCGACAAATTCCTTTTTTAAAAAAGTTGCTGATAATTAACTTTTACATTTGACTCAGAGATGGCGTTCTTGTACTAAATTTAAGAAAAAACCGGGTCAGCACGTGCCTCTTAGCCTAATCAAATGCAGATTCCTTCAAGGTCTAACAAAACTTAGAATATGAAAAACCTGCCTTTGCTCCGTGTATCCTTCAATGAAATAAGGAACGTCTCGTGGAATGGTTTGCCCAAATTTCATTTGAATTCATAATTTAAATGAAATTAAACTATCATTGTTAGTTCGGCTAGTAGTTTACAATCAGCTACTTGTATACGCGTGTGTGTTTTTACTAAAGGGGGTAATTATTGAAGAAAAAAGGGTGTGTAGGGGTGTGGTAAAAAAAAACCTTAATCAGATTGTGCCTTAATATTGATACATGACTTTAGTAGGAGGTAAACATGTGACTAGACATGAAATGCTTCATGAGAAGTAGGTTATTGCTTCTTGCTGAACTAATTGCAAATATTTTTATAATGTACTTTACTTTATTGATATTAGCCAAACACTCTTGATACTAATGAATTATCTATGAAGGGGGGGGTAGATTTGTAGGAAAAGGAATCTGCTTCTAGTCTGATCGCTATTTCTTATGGATTGCTAGATTTGTAGGAAAAAGAGTCAAGTTCTTTTTTTAAATGGGGTATTAAGACAATTATTTAGTTGATTTTTTTTATTTTATTTTATTGCTATTAGTCAAACGTTGCGATGTTTTTTTTTTTTTTTTGTGTGTGTGTGTGTGTGTGTGTGTGTGTGTGTGTGTGTGTGTGTGTGTGTGTGTGTGTGTGTGTGTGTGTGTGTGTGTGTGTGTGTGTGTGTGTGTGTGTGTGTGTGTGTGTGTGTGTGTGTGTGTGTGTGTGTGTGTGTGTGTGTGTGTGTGTGTGTGTGTGTGTGTGTGTGTGTGTGTGTGTGTGTGTGTGTTTGTGTGTGTGTTTGTTTTTGTATGTGTGTTTTTTTGTGTTTGTGTTTGTTTTTATTTGTTTTTGTGTGTGTGTTTTTGTGTGTTTTTTTGTTTTTGTGTGTGTGTGTGTGTGTGTGTGTGTGTGTTTGTGTGTGACATTCTTAAGAAGTTTAAAAGTTCATTTTGGACTTTTTTTGTTGAGACGTAAGAGTTGGAATATTTCAGTAGTGTTTTGTCGTGGTTTACCTTGTCACTGTTACATTCTGAAGATGTTTCAAAGTTCATATTGGACTTTTTTCGTTGAAATGTAAGAGTAGGAATATTTTAGTAGTGTTTTGTCGTGTTTTACCTTGTCTCTGTTACATTCTGAAGATATTTCAAAATTCATTTAGCGAATATCCACATGTTAAATTGAAATATATTAAATATGATGATATGGGAGATTTGTGTCGTACAATCAATAGAAAAATCTAATATTGTAGGAATGATAATTTCCATTTGAATTATTCAATTGAATACGATAGAGTTTTCATTAGCTCACCTGTTGATAGCTAAATAGTTATTCTTAGATACAATCTGAGAGATGTTCTTGGCTTTAACCAAAATATGATCAATGGGAAAAATGCTGTCACCGTTTACAGGATCAATCAAGTAATTTTTGCAGATTTTCAACATTGTTTCACTTCGGAATCTTGCATATTTCTTTATGCATCCTTTTTGGAAACATCGAAAGTTGGTAATTCAAATCTACCCCTCCTACGTATTTTTGAACAAAAAAAATCTCATGAACTTGTTCATCACTATAATATAAAGTATCTTCAGTATGTTCCTGTAAACACTTCGTATTTGGAACTCTGTCAGTTAACACTAAGAAGTGAACTGGGTGATCCTCTAGCAATAACAAAAGGCTTAGCAGTGATTACATGTCATTTTCGACCCATTGTCGGCGACAGCACAATCACCTAAAATGAACAATAGAAGAATTCCATTTGTTTGTCCCGATATCGATTGCTATGTTGGTGCTTTGAGTCCACGTCAAATAGGCAATGGATTGGACTACTACAAGGGGCGTACTACAATGTCTGGCTATGGTCTTGGTAGCTGGTTTGCTAGGCTATTTCGTTCTGAACTACCCCTTGCCAAAAAATATCTTGTACCTGCTGCATCAAATTTTGCTGCCTCAACACTACAGGACTGGGGGTCGGGCAAGAACTTCAATGAAAGTGTTAAGGAAAATATTAGATATTCAGCAAGAGCCGTTGGTGAGCAACTAAAATATCGACAAAATGGGGAGGGATTGAAAAGGATGCGTGCGCGTCATTCACTCATCAGTCTCCACCCAGGCGGGAAGCGAAGGACATCAACAAGAACTTTGAAGAATAAAACACGGAAGAGCAATAAGCAGAAGAAAACGAAGAAAAAGATTGTTAGATCAAAGAAGGATTTCTTCTCTTAAGATGACTTATCTCCGCCACAAGGAAGTATATCCATCAATTAGTTCCTCATCGAATCTATTCAATGCTGAAAATGTCGATGTCAGTGTCAAGTGTGACTACTCTGAGCTGTTCCACTTCCGACTATCTTTCCTTGAGAGCTTAATTTATAAGAAGTTTCCCGATAAAGTTAGCTCCAATGGCATGTCGTCGCCTTCTGTTTATTTGAATGCTAAAGTACAGAATAATTCCGATAATTCTACTCTAACAACTGGCATTGGTCTCTCCTATAAAAAATGTATTCTACACAATCTATTCAAACAAATTAATGTATTTATTAATGGAACATTCGTGAGCACTAGCAATAATTTATCAAACTATGCAAGCTACATACAATTTTTGATGATGACACCAAAGGCATACAATGAGTTGAGAGGACAATCATTGGGCTATGAATATCGATCAGGTGTTGATACTGATGGTGAGTTGACTACTGCGGTGAACCAGGAGTATCATCTGGTTGGAAAATTAAATCATGAGATATTCAATATATCTCAATGGTTACCCCCCAATGTCAAGATTGACATAAAATTGCAACTGGCCCCATCGAATTTCATTTTGAGAAAAACACTTCCTGCAGCACCCGATGCAAATGTTATTATCACATCGGAAATCTTCACGTTCGAAAACAACAAGTTATGAGATCTGTTGAATTGGCAGTGGAAAAACTAAGAGCCAATTGCAAGAACATTAAACTTCTTGTCCCCCATATGAGCACTAATCAACGTCATATTGCCACCGGCTCTCGTAGCTATAGCGATTCATCATTTAGAAATGGAGAAATCCCATCAAAATTGGCTTTGGCCTTTGTGAAGAGTGGTAGTGCCGATGGATCCTGGACTGAATCCCCCCATGATTTTAATTTTTTGGTCTATCTAGCCTTGTGTGCAAAGTGAATGGTATTCCACTGTACACTCTATCTTTTGACAAAAAATCCTATAGAACTCTGTACGAGTTGACCATGCAATCCCTAGATCATGACTCTCAATTATTTGAAAATGGAATAACCGATTCAATGTTTTCAAAAAATCATGGGGTAATTGTTTTGGACTTGACGGGGACTCAGGATATGAGCATAGTATGAACAGGGAATGTACGTTTAGAGTCTACATTTGCCGATGCTTTGACTGAGAGTATCACGCTAATATCACTGAGTCAATTTAAAACTTATTGGGATATCACTCCCGATGGCAGTGTTCTACAAGGCCTTGCACCATGAACACTAATCCAATAATCAACGTATTTAGTATGGATTCATACATTTCCCAGTACAAGTCCTATTGTATACCTTCGGATATCCTTAAAATAGTTCCAAGTGTTAACAATACCCTAATCATTGTTAGTAGCAGTTCATCGACTTTGAAGACTGGCCATTGGCTATGCATCTTTCAAACAGCGAAGAATATTGAATTTTTTGATCCTCTTGGCCTATCGTATAAAATCTACACTCCATACATCAGCAACTTTATTGAAAGCAGTGGGAAAACCATTATTCAAAATCAACGAAGAGTACAGGATTTAACGACTAAGACATGTGGCTTTCATGCACTACTCTTTTTCATGTTCAGATGTTGTGGCCATACCTACAAGCAGTTTCTCGACATCTAGTTTGATTTACCTCGGTTGAACGACTTTCTAGTGGAAAATATACTTACAAGCTTATTTAATTTTGGTGTTATTGCCCTACGAATAAAATTTTCTAAAAATGTATGTGAAATTGTTTATTAATAAATGATAAAAATTTATGTACACGATAAAAAACGACTATTCTATCCTTTAGATTTCATCTTTCACTAGGTATTTGTTAAAAAAAACTAATTCGCGTAGATCATCCGAACTCACATTGTCCTGATTTTGATGTAATGCCATGTCGGGGTCACATTTTCTACAGTAGAGCGTGACTTCGCTCTTGAACTATCTCTTTGTATAGTCAATGATACTATTCTCATTCATTCTATAGAATTCACATATTTCAATTTGCTTATTTGAAGCAATTTCACAAACAGTGTCCTCAAGTGGCGAATCACATTCCGTCACAGCCAAATAAAAATCAGTGGGTTTATAATCATAACACCCATTGTCTTCACAACGATGACGAAGAAACCATATTCTTTTACTGTTCTAGCAGTTGAATCGCTGACCCGGTTCCTACTCCCAGAACAATCTAAAACCAAGACGATACCAATCTCTTAGCAATAAACTAAAATCACGGTTAGGATTCTTTCCAATCATACCGGGATATGTATTCTCCCATTGATGAAATTTATCTGAATGACAATTGGAGAAGATGTGTCCACTAGAATGAGAGTCATACACCTCTTCAAGATAGGAACTACAATCTTTAATTTTTACACCGTATCCTTTATGCACTCCACATGAGTTGCATAATCTCAACTTATAATCACACTCGTCAATCATTGAGCAATTCTCACATGATGACCAGCTGCCCAGTGTGTACATACATAGCGGACATGTATGGAACATTTTTTTTTCATGTGTTGACACTCTCACTGCCACAATGAATTTGAGTTAGCAACAACAAAAAATTGTCTGAGATAGAGAGAGGAGTAAATAATCCTTGAGCACCATCTTTCTCATGAAAAAAAAAGTCCTAAATTTCTAAACTAATGTTTAAAAGCATATCCACAATATCATTTTGCCGTTTCGTGATCAATATATCAATAAATTGTGTAAATGCATTTGGACCACGCCGTAGAAGCTTCATACAATAGTCTAATGATGGAGAATCAGTTTTTATTATATCGACAAGCATTCCCTGAGAAAATATCTTCCTTTGAATAGACAGCTCTAGAAAATCGTCATCTAGAATTAAACGTTTGTCTATAAGCACTAGATTCCTGATGATTCGTTCTTTCTCAATTATATCTATTTTTTAGAGACCTAACACTCTCGCAACCAACTTCAGACTAACCAGAATTTCTTCTACTCTAAAAATCTACGGTAGTCTACTATAGGGAGAAATACGCCTTTGATTTAGAAACAGTTTCATTGAGTATATTTACAACAACAATAATTTTCATAGATGCAGTGTGTTCTCATGAATATATTTCAATTAGACATTTAATGCTGACCAAAGTTGATTCATATGCACAATATTCACTTTTCCAGCAAAACATAGTTGCTCCTCCTGCTTAAACTTGCTTAATGATATCACGTATCTAGCACACATATCGTCCCATTCAAGGCATAGTCTACAGCCACCGGTTATTTCCACAGCCATATTGGGTACTCGTATATCATTACTGCTGCCGGCTTGATCATTAATCTCCAATAAGGTAAATGCACCACTCATTTTTCTCTACTAATATCCTCTCAAATAAACTATTTTCTTTGAATTCAATTCTCTTATTAATATGAATTGTAAAGAAAACCATTTCTTTTATTCAAATCCCAATCACCAATCAATTTATTGCATATGGAGTAACCTCCGCTCTCTGATTGGCTCCTAAAAAACGGTTGTTGACTCAAAAACCAGTCTGATCGAGCAATATAATTACGACCATACTCTCAAAACATGTTTGACCACATTATACCTTGCCAACTAAAAAAAAAAAAAAAAAAAAAAAAAAAAAAAAAAAAAAATGTGCACGTGAAGCTGAAGTGCAACTCCTTGTGCAATTGACAACAATAACAAAAACCAGTCTGCTTAAGTTATATAATTATGACCATACTCTCAAAACATGTTAGACCACATTATACCTTGCCAACTTTAAAAAAAAAAAAATGTCAACGTCAAACTGTGTGAGGGAGTTCTGACTCTCTTTGAAAAGGTGTAGAGCTGTGCTAGAATTCAATATTAGCATTTTACTTATACTTCCCAATAACCAATACTATATGTCAACATTGGGTAAAGTTTATAACTTTCAGCCCTCTCCCCTGGGACTTTGGGGGAATAAGTCATCCTAAAAGACATAGTTATCATATTTTTGACCATGCTGAAGAAAATGGATATCTCAAAATTTTGATCGGGTGACTTTGGGAAAAAAATTAGTGTTTGAGGGGGCCTAGTTGCTCTCCATTTTTTTGTCACTTAAAAAGGGCACTAGAACTTTTAACTTACGTTCGAATGAGCCCACCCACGATATTTTAGGACCACTGGGTCGATACGATCACCCCTGGGAGAAAAAAAAAAATAAATAAACGCGCATCCGTAATCTGCCTTCTGGCAAAAAATGCAAAATTCCACATCTTTGTAGATAGGAGCTTGAAAACTCTAAGGTGGGGTTCTCTGATACGCTGAATATGATGGTCTGATTTTCAATAAGGTTCAATAACTTTTAGGGGGTCTTTCCCCCTTGTTTTGAAAATCAGCCAAATTTTCTCAGGCACGTAACTTTTGATGGGTAGGATTAAACCAGATGAAACTTATATATTTGAAATCAGCCCTAAAGTCTCATTCTTTTGATTTATCTATTAGTATCAAAATCCCTTCTTCTAGAGTTTCGACTACCATTGAGCCGGGTCGCTTCTTACTTGCAGTTCATTACCACGAAATGTTTGATTAAGAATTCAGATTTTTTTTTGTGGGCTTTACCCCAGGGGTTGTGAGGGTCATATCATCCTGGAAGGCATATTTAACTTTTTTGATTATTCTGAACAAATACATGTCCCAAAATTTTTATTGGATATCTTGGGGGATTACGGGGGCTGGTTAGTACAACAGAAATCTGGTTACCCTCCAATCAGTCTTTACTCGTCAAAAGGTCACTAGGACTTTCAATTTCCAGTCAAAAGGTCGTCCTCCTAAGTTTCTTCACTTATTATGCATTGAATTATGCATTCATGACACATGGTTCTTAATAAACAGTTCTTACAATAGGCACCGCTAAAGCATTGTCTCTGATAAACTAAATTTATAGTCGAGTACACTATTTAGAAATTCGTAATTCCCACATGATTACTTTCATAAGGAACTATAACCGATAAAATTAATCGGAATAATCATTGCCATTTCTGCATCAGCTTGAAACGGCGATTCTTCTCCACTTTGCAGTTTTTTTTCAAAATGAGCTTTTAAATTTTCGGTTACTATGGGGCAGAGTTTGCTCCTTACTAGATTTCTCCTAAAGTGGCAACAAAGAATATAATATATTCAAGATAGAAACAAATGTAAGACGCTTAGGTTAAAATAGCACAAAGTGTGAATAGAAATCCTTTAATAAGTTAACAAAATCTTCAGGTATGTAGACAACTGGATATATAATTGTGTTAACAAAAGATGTCACAGATGATGACTGAAGTAAAACAAACAAAACAACTAATACTGAAGCTGAAAACTCAAAATATATATTTAAAATGGGATAGCCAGCATTGAAGAAACCAGAGTTGACTGCCTTTAGCCTGACATGTTAAAACCCAAAGGGGTGGACAAAAACCGAGCTTTTGAAAACCTATCTGCCATTAAAAGGACCAAAAGCTTTACTATCTTTTTAATAACAAAAACAAAACTTGCTGAATCTGAAAGATGAAAATGCTTGAAAGACAACATAAGTTTTTTGAAATGCAAAAATTTTGAATGATTCTTTTTTTAATTTTTTGAATAAATTTTTTTTAAGTTTTTTCGTTGTTCATATTTTTTTGTGCTTTTGCTGTGTCCCGGTGACAAAAAACTATCAGGCGGCTTCTTTTTTCTATTAAGATTCTTTATTATCCAGAGTTATCTAAGTATGTTTTTCGACTTGGCTAAATATGTTTGGTCTATATGGAAATCGATAGTTATCGATAGTTAAGAAATCGACAAATAAATCCAGAAATAACAAGAGACACGATTTGCACTTCTCTATTTTTTTTTTTTTTTAGTTCGGATTGACTTGAATAGAGTAAATTCATGTGTAAAAGACAGGCAAAATTCAGGGGAGAGGGGCTATTAATTCTTAGTTTGTCTAATGGGTAGAAATGTAAGTTTTACACCCAGTTTGAAGTTCGAAATCGGAAAAGAGCGAATTTTGGAAGACCAAGACTGATGTTGAATGTTAGGAATTCAGTGGTGGTACCGTCCAGAAAAGGAAGAAGGGTGACGGAAAGAGAGAGCTTGTGTGTAAGGGTACGAAGATTTTACATATTTGGGTTGTAAATTGACAGCAAAGGGGAATTCTGGTAAAAACAAAGTTGAGATAAGTTTGGCCAAAGGTAAGCCAGACTCTTATGTCATGAATGCGATCTAGTAGCAAAAATTTATGATGCAAAGATGTATAATCGAATATTTCTTGCTAAAGCAGTGCAATTTGGGGGCATGAAAATTTTTTAAGTGTTAAAGTGCCGAGGTATAGTAATTTTAAATGTTTTCGGGGTAAGTAGATTCGTCAATAACTTAGAAATTCAGGGGTACTTATGGTTGATACCATTGAGAAGTAGAAGACAGGTAACTATGATTAGGTTTTAGGAAAAGCTCCTGAAGGTGCCAAGGTACTGTCTTGCAAAAGTGGCGTGTTAAGACTTAATGCGTGAGAACAAGAATAGCTCGCGGCCTAGTAAAATAAAAAGAATGAAGGTGCAGGTTTGGACGTTCAAAGCGGAAAAAGCCAAGTCACTAGATTTATATGGAGAGGTTACAGAGGCGTGGGAGGAAGAGTGTTATTTTGAGATAGGAGGGATCGGGGTTGAGCAGAGCTAATCGGTAAATATGAGAGGGGATGGGTTACCATCTAGGGTAAGAAAGGAGTGAATGGGTCAGGCTAGGCGATAAAATGGTCCTTGCTTTTGCCCAATGATCGGGGCATCGGGTAAAACTGTTTGCAATTTATAGGGGAATGTACGGAATTGGTAGAGTTAAGAAAATAACTTTTTGAAAGAAGTCTTGTTGATAAAAATGACTAGATAAGAATAATGGGAAAAAAGGATTTTGGGGGTATTTGAAAGCTGAAGAAAGTGTTGGGGCTAAGAATGAACCGCAGACCTGCTTTTCAGTAGATTGATGATGGACCGTATTTATATTTTGATGATAAATAATGTCCTTTGTTCTTTTGTGTTTTTGTTCCTTCTGCCAGGACTCTTGTTGGTTTTTGTGAAAGTAAAATATTATTATTATCATTAATACTGAGATGAATAAAAGTCTAACAGGGAAGCGTATGGAAACATGTGGTACCTAGGCATAAGCCTCCATATGATGGGTGTAGTAGACAGTTTGTTTACTGTTTCCCTTGATAGGCCAAACCAAAGAAAGTGTTAAAACTATTGGAGCAAAATTTTGCACAAGCCCACTACATCTCCATTTTATCATAATCTAGGGGAATTACTGGTTACTATGTTAGGGAATAGCACGCCTTCAAAAATCGATTGTGATTCGGTGCCCGCTAGAATGTACTCACTCCTACTGAGCCTATAGCCCTCTGGCTACAACCACGGTGAGACGAAAACCAATAAGAAAATATTTAAGAAAGAGCTCAAGCAACAAGGAGTTTTTCTTCTCTCCTAATGCATGGTCACCACAAGCGCAGAGAAACAGAGTGGTACATTGTGTATTTTTACCGAACATTGCAAATGGTCTGTTTACTAACACAAATGAGTAAGTAGGTAAAGTTATCGGTGGTAGTATCTATATAATGCACACGATTGCTCGCACAAACTTGAAAATGTGAAAGATCACAACATAGTTCTGTAAAATTCGACCGACAGCAATTTCAATTTTTTCTGAATCCACTTCCATGGATCTTCACATTTTAACTCGCCTCTATTTTTAGAACACAGGTCAGAGAGATCGATCGGGTCATACATGCTAATATGCGGATATATACGCTTTTGTAACTTTAATTTGACATTTGAGGGCAAATTTCTTACGATAGATTTTGATATTGCAGCTGGAAGGAAAACTAACATTTCATATTTGTAACTTGTCACCTCCATTTTTTCTAATAATAGCCTAACATTACCACTTATTGATTCCGTGATTTCCGTATCGTTCATAGCAGAATAATCATAAATATGGGTTAATTTTGTGGGTTTGTAAGCCAGGCCGTTCGATAATTTTATTGATGCGTCTACTTTTTTCACGAATAAGGGGTATAAAGGTGGTTGAAACTCATCCACTAAAATGACGAAAGTTTGGGTCATTGCTGGACGCGTTTTCAAATGGCCTGAGATTTCATTAAGCACTCCTTGGTATGATCCATGATTAAAAAACCCTAAATAAAGGCACTGACACATATTCCAAGAATACCAAACAGCCCTTAAAAATTTCCCTTTCATTCCAGTTTGCCCATGCATAACAGAAGAAAAGATTAAACTAAAAATTGGCAAAAGGGTAACTATATGAACTGGCGCATCATATTCTGTAAATGACAGTAACAATAAAGAAAAAAAATACGTTGTAACAAACATTCCAGATAATGTGAGATACTTGGGTTTTTGGGGCCAAACTTCCATAATAGTATGATAAAATATTTTTAAAACAATTAAAAACGCAAAAACTCCCAAGATACCATACATGTAAATTACATTTGATACCATATTATAGATTTGTTCAGACCTAAATTCGACTTTCTTCCATTCAACTCTTTCAGTCAAACTAATACCATAGTTAATGGGAGCTATTATAACATCGTCAAAACTAAACTGAAAAATAAGCAATCTTATACAGTCTATGTTCTTATAATACAGCGAGTCAACAAACATATGCACGTAAGATGTAATAACAAAAACTGGTAGCAGAGATATCATTCTAAGGTGAAATGTAATATATAAGCTTTTATAGGAGTCCAAACCTCTGTATAACCAATAGAATACAGGTACTAGCCCAAAAACCACAAAAGAAGGGCGATTAAATATCCCGACCGTAAATAAAAATGCAATTTTATTCATATGCTTGAAGTTGTGATATTTAATCACTTTTCCCTTTTTTCTTAAATTTACTTTATCTTTCATCACTTTTGCCACTGCTAACTTACTATTAATATATTTTTCATATAAAAGAGAAGCGCCTGTTCCTCGGACACTCTCGACGACACACCATAATAATAGTGAAAATAAGCACAACTCAAAAGAGCTTCTTAGGGGTCTTGTAACAAAAATTAGCATTACATGTGAGCTTCCAAGTAAGGTTAAGCTTGTCCATGGTCTTATTTTACAAGCTTTTGAAACTTTATACATCACAAAATCGTTCAGAAATGATAAAACTGTAAATACAAGACGTGGAATCAGAAGAAGAAGGTGTGGTTGAACTAAGTTAATCCTTAATTCGCTTTTTAGAAAGGGGCTCAACATTTCAATGAATTTGAAGGGTAAACCAATGAACAGCAAAGGAAGTGCCATACTCTTTGTCGGGAGTGGTGGTGTTATGGATTCTGTAGCTTCTATCCCGAAAATCCATCCTGAAAATATTAAGAATTTTAAATTATGGTATCAGCAGTATTTCAAAATATAACAATTAAATAATATAAGCTCGTTACAATATAACAATTAAAAAAATATAAAGCTCACTTGCCAATGTGTAAATTATATTTTCTTTTATTTTCAGAGATAGAGGAGGGTAAAGATAGACAGTCAATGGGTAGACCAAACATACGAATTGCGACCTACCATCCTGGTGATAAAAATGGTTGCTACAAGTGGTGATGAGGTACAAAACACTTGTGTCATAAAAAAAGCCCTGCGGTGTCAAAGGAGAAGATCGTATACAATTCTTTAGTTTTATAAGTATAATTTTTGAGTCGCGTGTAGGATTTTATAGTTTGGGCGCGGAATGGTTTGAACACGAAATATACTTTTAGCTTAGTTCCGAACGCCGATGGTTTTAAGTAGCCAAGTTTTTCTTTAGACTTCAACAGTGGGACCAATTGGAGTCTAATTTTTCATTTTGGAGGGGGGGGGGGTCTGGTTTTCAAACTTAAAACACAGCCATACTTTTATTCAGACTTCAATAGTGGGACCCATTACATTTAAATTTTTTTATTTGGATTAAGGCCGTGGGTTGTTCACTGTTAAAACATACCACACAGCCTGCTCCACATGTAGTCCAGTAAAAGTACGGAGAAAAGTGGGTCGACCCGGACAAAATTGCAACAAAAGATTTTTTTACACCAAAATGTTCAGAAAAAATCGCTGAACAATATATCCAAAATCCGCTAAAATCGCCCGCCGGGAAAACCCTCTGGGGCTGCTTAAAGGGGGTGGAAGGGGGCGATAAAATAGGTTTTTTCATTTTTGACATTTGCGAAGCTTTGTTTACACCAAAATGCTCAGATAAAATCGCTGAACAACATATCCAAAATCCGCTAAAATCGCCCACCTGAAAAACCCTCTGGGCTGCTTAAAGAGGGTGGAAGGGGGCGAAAAAACAGGTTTTTTCATTTTTGACATTTGGGAAGCTTTGTTTACAGTAAAATGCTCAGAAGAAATCGCTGAACAACATATCCAAAATCCGCTAAAATCGCCCTTCGGGAAAGCCTTCTGGGGCTGCTTAAAGGGGGTGGAAGGGGGTGAAAAATTAGGTATTTATATTTTTGACATTTAGAAAGCTTTTTTTACGCTAAAATGTTCAAAAAAATCGCTGAACAACATATTCAAAATCTGCGAGAATCGCCCGCCGGAAAAACCCTCTGGGTCTGCTTAAAGGGGGTGGAAGGGGGCGAAAAAATAGGTTTTTTCATTTTTGACGTGTGGGAAGCTTTGTTTACACTAAAATGTTTAAAAAAATCGCTGAACAGCATATCCAAAATCCGCTAAAATCGCCCACCGGGAAAACCTTCTGGGGCTGCTTAAAGGGGGTGAAAGGGGTAAATAAATTTTTTCGATTTTTGTTATTTCTGTACATTCGGAGACTTAATTTCGGTATAAATCAACTCGCTGAAACCGAAAATGATGTTACTTTTATTATAACACATCTGTAACTTATATTAAGCTATAAATAAGATTTTAATAACTCCATCGTAAAAATAAAGGAAATAGCTTTTCTTCCGAAGTGTTAGAAAAATCAGATCTATGGAAGCCGGAAATACTTCAAACAGCAACACAGGAAAATCTCGAACGGCAATTTAAAGGAGTAGAGAAGTACCCCACTCTTTCTTGCTTCGCTAATCGTTGGAAACCTGGTTATCCCATAAGAATCAACCGTGTGAAGACCAGACTCCAGAAAAAGGGAAACTATAGGCATAGACGCATAGAAATTTGAAAAATCATTCTTATTATCGGCTTCTTTTACAGTTGGAAAACAAAAACATTAACACGTCTATATATAAACCACAGTTTTGATAATCATTATTTTTAGATCACATAATATTGAGAATCATCATTTCATTAATGAGCACTACAAAAGAGCACAACCACCGTTATTGCAAAAAACTAAAATTCTTCTTCTTCTAGAGATGTTGGTTCAGAGTTATTACAACTTCTTCCCATGTACTCTCCGCAAGCAAGTGTGCAGGGCATGCTATTCTTACGGCAAGTGCATCTGACCGTATCGCAACATAATTTGCATTTGCGGAGGATAATTTGAAGAAGACTTTGGGGAGCTGGTTTCTTCTCCGTCATTACTGGGATTAATTATCAGCAGAGAGTCGTCATTCCCAGTTTTCTGGTTTCATCACAGCAGCCTCGCTTTTCCATTCCATTACCTGTAAATACACACAAAAAGAATGGAACTTGTCAGCTGAGGTTTTGGGAGGCATCCGATCACGGCAAACAAATGCGGAAGAGAAAGCGAGCTTGGACAAAGAACAGACGATGTCTCAAGGACTAGAGAGTTTTTTCAGGCTTTACTTTATAAATTCTCAAAAGAGCTTGTTCACCAGCTACAATGAGCTCGTCTTTCGTAGCCTTCGAGTCCATAAAGACCTTAGAGGCCTCACGGAAAGACGGATCGGACCGGTACAATGACAGTCCGACAGATTTACCAATTCCTTGTAATCTCGAAGTGGTGTCACAGCCTAGGAACGTGTGCAGGAATAGAATTGAATGACACACGTCGTTTACTTTTTGTTTGATGGAGGAAATATTCCAAAGCTTATGTTCGTTTGAAGCTTTCGCCTCGGATCTGAAATACAGGCCTTGGTGGGTGGCAGTGACATGATAGAGGAGAAGGATAAGGAGGTCAGTGTCGTTGCTGATGAGACACGTCAACTGAGTTCTTGCATTATGAATGGCTGTGGTTGCAATCAGGACATCCGCGTCAGCAGAGGCATGTTTTACCGATCAACCTGCTGAGGACAATTTTTCTCCTATCGCTAGAATTATCTGCTGCTTGTTTGTGCAGTTTTGCAAGAACTCTTCATTCTTTCTTGTTAATTTTGTTGTACCAGTGAATTCTACCACTGGGCACTGTTTACCCCTGGAACGTTTGAGGTGAGCCATACCTTTCGTAGAAGGACCATTTTCATATCCATCAAAAACAACTGAAGGTTTTCCAAATCTAGTGGTGACATACTTGACGTAATTTTCGCAAATGAAGTCAAATGACGAGTTGGGTTGCCAAGTCAATTTCTAGAGCAGCCAGCCGCCGTCAACGACATAGTGGCACGAGTCTAAGCGCTCATCCGAATGGTCCCATGACGCCTTTCGAATTGCGTTTGACAGAGATGATTTGTCGGCAGGACGCAGAACTTCATAGGATCCAAAAAGGGATGGTGGATACGTACAAAGCTCATACGACAAAAGGTCTCGAAGATCGAATTCTTCCCGGTTCGCCACCGTAGCTAAGCGCTGGAACAGAAGCCCTTGATCTATATGAACCGGTTCACCATCGATGTTAACAGCTGATTTGGATGACATTGTAACAGCCTTGTCTTTCTTCCGGAACGAAAATGAATCAGTTGCCTTCCCATTCATTTCGTCTAGAGTTCGAGCTCCAATTTCTTTCGCGGTGTCCGCATCTACATTAGCTGGTACAGTTACGCCGGTAACGATGTTGAGGAACCCTCCGTGTTCTCTGAACAGAATCAGGGTTCGCAAAAAGTCTAGGACCACCTCCGTGTCATCAGTATCTCTCTTCATCCGCCACTGGAACGTTTCGACGTGTTGATCAATTGTTGAGTAACTCAGGCTAGTCAGACCTTGCATTGAGGCATTTATTTCAGCACAGGCACTCATTGATCTGATCTTTCTGTAAAACTTCGGAAGAAAAGCTACTTCCTTTATTTTGGCAATGGAGTTATTAAAATCTTATTTTTTGTTGTTTAATATAAGTTAGAGAAGTGTTACAATAAAAGTGACATCATTTTCTGTTTCAGCGAGTTGATTTATACCAGAATCGAGTCTCTAAACGTACTGAAATAACAAAATTGAAAAAAGGTTTTTTCACCCCTTTCACCCCCTTTAAGCAGCCCCAGAAGGTTTTCCCGGCGGGCAATTTTAGTGGATTTTGGATATGTTGTTCTGCAATTTTTTCTGAACATTTTAGTGTAAACAATGCTTCTCAAATATCAAAATTAAAAAAACCTATTTTTTCGCCCCCTTCTACCCCCTATAAGCAGCCCCAGAGTTTTCCCGGCGAGCGATTTTAGTAGATTTTGGATATGTTGTTCAGCGATTTTTTCTGAACATTTTAGCGTAAAAAAAGCTTCCTAAATGTCAAAAATGTAAATACCTAATTTTTCGCCCCCTTCCACCCCCTTTAAGCAGCCCCAGTAGGTTTTCCCGGCGGGCAATTTTAGCAGATTTTGGATATTTTGTTCAGCGATTTTTTCTGAACATTTTAGTGTAAAAAAAGCTTCCCAAATGTCAAAAATTAAAAAACCTATTTTTTCGCCCCCTTCCACCCCCTTTAAGCAGCCCCAGAGAGTTTTCCCGAAAGGTAATTTTAGTGAATTTTCGATATGTTCTTCAGCGATTGTTTTTGAACATTTTAGTGTAAAAAAAGCTTCCTAAATGTCAAAAATGTAAATACCTAATTTTTCGCCCCCTTCCACCCTCTTTAAGCAGCCCCAGAAGGTTTTCCTGGCGGGAAATTTTAGTAGATTTTGAATAAGTTGTTCAGCGATTTTTTCTGAACATTTTGGTGCAAAAAAACCTTTTGTTGCAATTTTGTCCCGGTCAAACCGTACTTTTACTAGCCTAACGCTAAAAGTCGAAGGAAAATGCAATTTGTATTTCTTCATAAATGTAGCTCATCTCTATTGGTACTGGTGCGTTATATGAGCCTTTACAAGGAAACCAGTCACGAAAAACCCGCCAGACGGGTTAATACAATAGACCGCTATAGAGTAATACAATGCAATACGTGGTTTTCATTGCGTTTACGATATTTAAACTGTTGTTTTTTACTGTTTAGGGGGGGGGGGTACCTAGGTTAGGTTACGTATTTAATATATGCTATGCGCTACCCAACGCCCCCCCTAATGTGCAAATATATAGCCCAAATTTGTTTATAAATTATTATATATTCATCCTATTTTATTTTATTTCATTAGCATTAATAAAAATTTTAGAAAGGCCCATATAATGCACCAGTACCTCTCTATTTTTATAGCATATAATAATATTCATTCGTCATGTTTACATATTAGCTTCTATTTAGTTGTTTTTCATTAAGATATGAGATAGATATATGATTTAGATAGATATTCATTAAAATATTAGACTTCATAATCGTGATTAGAAAGCATTAAAATATGAACTAAGGAGGTGTGAAGTGGAAGTGAGGGATAAAATTGCCGAGGATCTGGAAGTTGCAGCTAGACGACATAACAGTAAAATGTTGTACTGCCATGTTAATAAATTGAGAGGGAGTAGTCAACCCGGACTTGTCCCAGTTAAAGATAGGAACGGGGCCACAATTAGCGATGAGGAAAGAGTTAAATAGAGATGGGCAGGACATTTTGAGAATTTGCTAAACTGAGATAGAGATGCAGGAAAGGATATAGAGGAAAATGAAAAAAGTTTGTAATACCTTGGATATGAAGGAAAATTTGTTTTATGATGAAGAATTAGCGACAGTACTAAAAGGATTCAAAAACAATAAGGCTCTAGGTGCTGATAGTGTGGTAAATGAATTTTTTAAATATGGTGGCTATGAAGTTAGAAATAAGTTACTGAAGATTATGAACACGATTTTTGACAAAGGAGAAGTACCTAACGATTTTTAGGAAAACCTTATTTAAGCCACTTTATGAGAAAGGTGATAAGAGTGAGTGTGGTAATTATCAAGGCATAGTCTGGTCTCTGTCGGTAGCAAATTACTTAATAATATGATATTTTTTAAACTGAGAGATGATGTGGACAATGTTTTAAGAGAAGAACGTTTTTAGAGGATGTGTCGACCAAATTTTCGCTCTTAGGTTAATAATTAAGAAGTGCCTGAGTTTTCAAACACCTTTGGTCCTCAGTTTTATAAATTATGAGCAAGCGTTCGATTCTGTTGATAGAAGAGCTTTAGCTTTTCCTCAGTTTTATAGATTATAGAGCAGGCGTTATCAGTTTTATAGAGAAAGCGTTCGATATTGTTGATAGAAGAGCTTTAGTAAAGGTTGTATCCTTGTATGGTATACCAGAAAACTACATTAAAGTGATAAGTGCTATGTACAAGAATAACACTGCTGCAGTTAATGTAGGAAATGAAGTTAGCAGCTGGTTTTGTATTAAATCAGGAGTTAAGCAGGGTTGTGTTCTATCCCCCTTTATATGGATTATTTTTATGGACTCTGTCTTAAGGAGCAAAGAAAAGGCAATGGGAGACCACGGAATCAAATAGGGAGGAAAAACTCTACTGGATTTAGATTATGCTGATGATTTAAGCATCCTAGATGAAAGTGTGAGCAAAATGAATGAGCTTTTAGAGGCTTTGCGAGTTCAGGGTGCTAGAATAGGTTTTAAAATTGATGTTAAGATGACTATATCACTAAGACTCAGAATAAGTGAAGATGAAAAGGTGATGCTGGGCAACGAATAAACCGATCAAGTGGGCAGCTTCACTTACCTTGGTAGTATTATTGGTAAAGACGGTGGAGCAGCGAATATGTTAAAAGTAGAATAGCCAATGATTAGGGTGTTTTTCCACAATTGAAAAAAGTTTGGAAGAATAGGAAGACAAGTTTGCAAACCAAGATTAGAATATTGGAAGCTACAGTGATTATAGTAGTCAAACATGGTTCTGAAGCATGGGCATCTGAAAAGCGGATGAAGATTTGCTAGATGTTTCACAGAGAAATTGCTTAAGGATTGGTCTGGGTACCCGGCTGACTGACCGTATTCCAAACAATAGGCTATATGAAAAATGTGGTTCAATACCGCTCTCTAGGTTTATAATGTAAGAAAGGTTGAGGTGGCTAGGGCACGTTGTGCGGATGAAGGATGACAGAGTGCCGAAGATTTTCCTTTTTGGCCAACTGTCTAGGGCTAAACGGAAAGCAGGTCGTCCTCGTCTGGGGTGTGAGGACGTCATAGAGAAAGATTTAAAGGAAACGGTAACTTCCTGGGAGGGTGTAAAAAGGGAGGCTTTGAATTGATTGGGATGGAGGAGGAGCGTGTGTAGCTGTGTTGGCCTCAGGCGGCTTGGTGCTGCGATGAGTTGTTTTTAGTAGTAGTAGTAATAAAAGAAAACTTGAGAAGTTTTAAAGAAATTTGTTATAAATAAAAACAATTAAGCGCTTTTCTACTTAATATGTTGTTTTCAATAGCTCAAACTTCATTCGTTTTTACCTTGGAGTAATGAAAATATGCAGAATTACAAATTTCTCTTCTCAAGATACAAAAAACCCTTTCGTTCTACTAAAGAACAAAAATAACATAAAATCAGCACAGATTAGAAGAAATATGATCGACCTCATATATTTCATATTAAAGTTGGTATAGTTTCCACTAAAAAAAAATTCATTATAAACATACCTGCTAAGGGTTCCACAAAATCCTTATATTCCTCAAAATCTGCGACTCCCGTCTGGGGCAAAAGTATAAGAATTATACGCAATGCGACAAGTAAAAAGTATTGATCCGATGCTATTATTTCACGAAGCATATTTACTGACTTAAGGGGAATATCTGTTAGTTCCTTCTCTGGTAAGTATTTAGCAGCTGCGCAACGACAACTCAGAAAATATTCTGGGGAAAAGTTAGCGTCAACTCGTTGATTTCCAGAGGGAATAATGATGAACTCGATTGAAGTTTTACGTGGAGTTTAGTCAGGTGTGTCTCGAGATTTGAACTTCTTTTCAATTTTTTTTTTATAGCTAAGATCTAGAACTCGATTTGATTTTGATCTGAGTTTGAAGCTGGAGTGGTCATACTCACAGTGTAACGCTTGTATCTAAAAGGAGAAATTCTACCCCGGAATAGAATCAGCCATTGTGAGACTTATCTTCTCTTAAGTCTAAAAAAAAACATACCAACCTTTACAGAATAAAACTACAAAACTCAGGTGGCTGAGATACTACAACTGTATGGAAAGCACTCGTCTCCCAAAAATTATCTTTTAAGGCCGTATACACGGCTCTCTCCCTAGAGGGTGCCCCAAAGAGAAGGACGAGAGTAGCGTTCCTCGTCACTCACCATGCTGTACCTTCTCCGCCTGGCAGAAAACAGAAGCACATATAGGAGTCACATCAACAGATAGGCGAAAGAACATGCCCCATAACTATTTTCAAGAATTGATGGGACTTAAGTTATGTGAGTTAAAGTAAGTCAGTGAGTGAATCGACTTACCATATCTGCTTTGCAAATGCACCTATAGCTCTAAAAATTTCACGAACATTCCAATATTTAACATACAATAAAACTATATCAACTTAAAACACATTTAAAAATAAAAATTTAAAGCTAAGTAAAGAGCGATACTATATTTTCAAACGAGCAAAAATAAAAATATTTGATACGTTAAACTAAAAGTAAACAGAACGAATAAATAAAACCCAAAACAAACAAATCATAGTGTCCAAACACGTTAAACTTAAATGAAGAGAAATTACCATGAATGAATAAATGAGACCTAAAGCAAACAGAAATTAAAATATCTAATTATGTCAAATGTAAATTGGTGCAGTTTATCACTATTAAGATTGGGGTGGCCATACCCTTGCTTCTGTTAACTGTTTACTTAATTCACTTAAAAATACAAAAGAACATTAAGCCCCAACAGAGAGCAGAGCTCGTAAAGTCGGGTATATAAATAGTAGGACATATAAAAAACAAAAAATTTCGTCATAATAATAATAATAGCAAAAATTAATAAGGTTAACCAAAAAAGAAACAAAAAAAAACAACAACAAAAGATAAGTAACAAAGAAATAAAGAAATGCTGGACAGGAAGGGAATGGGAGGCCATTCCAACACGGGCTCACAAAAACAAAACACATAAAGAAAATTTTATATTTGTATGCAATGAAAGGTGGTTGGTACCTAACTGAGAACCTTGATCTTTTGGAACTTACAAAAGAATTCGGTATATTCCAGACCACCGACGAGCCGACCGAGGGGGCACAATCAGCAGATGTTTATTGTAGAAAAAATTATTGGGATTTTGAATTTAAAAATGCTATGGAAATATTTACTTCTTGTCTATATTTTAAATCTGACAAATTTAAGAAAAAGAATATCGTTTTTGTTTCTGATTTATTTTTAAAATAAAAACAAATAAAAATAATTTTTTGATTTGTTTTTGTTTCTGATGATATTAAGGTCAATGTAAAAAATCTCTAAGTACTCTTACCGCCCGATTTTGTACTACCTGTAATGATTTTATATGCATCCAAAAGGCATTAAGCTAAACAATTGAACAGTATTTCAAATAAGTAGCAATTAAAGAGTGGTAAATTATTTTTAATATAAAACATGTTAAAATATTTTTCATGCGATTCATCGACTCAAGATTTTGAGCAGGTTTTATCCATAAATGATCAATATAATTTTGAAAGGACAAAAGGGGATCAAGAAAAACTCCTAAATAACGATATGACCGGACCCTATACATTTTACGCTCACCAACCTGAAGCTCCTGACAAGAAATTTCTTGAGTGGCTCCTTTTGAACGAAAAAAACCCCCATAAATTCAGTTTTGTAAAGTTCGGTACTAAATTATTGGAAAAAACCATCGATTAACTGAAGAAACAGTTATATTTAAATTTTCAATCAATGTAGATGAATCCCTCGCTTTAACAAATATAGCTGTGTCATTTCCGAAGAGAATTGCAAGATTAATATTCTCCTGCAATTAATCATTAACATAAATCAAAAATAAAAACGGACTTGATACTGAACCTTGAGGGAGAACGAATATCGTTAAGACTTTTTAATTTAGACAGCTTTCTGTCGACATCTACGGCAATTTTACATTCACACAGGTATGACTTTATTATTTCTAGTCTGAATTATGCCTGAATTTTCCATTTTATCAAGAAGAATTTCATGGTTTAAAGTGTCGAATGATTTCTTAACATCATAAAAAACAGCAGCCACATGGAAATCATTCATTTATCCTTTATCTCTAATATAAGAGCTGCAACCCCGTGTTCTGTCGAACTACTTGTCAATCATTTATTTATAATATTGAGCTGTAAAAAAAATAACCTGATCCAAATAATTATAAATCTGTGCTATTAAAATTTGATGAAATACTTTAGATAATGGCGATAAAACTGCAATAGGACGATAATTATTTAACATCAGATTTATCGCCTTTTTTATGTAACGAAATTACCTGAGCAATTTTCCATCTACTAGGAAAATACCTGAACCGATACATAAGTTAAAAATATGAATAAGTGGTTCAGAAATCACTCCAGCAATACTCTTTAACAGCTTTATTGATAGTTCATCAAATCCGACTGAATTACCACTTTTCATATTTTTGATAACCTTTTGGAATTCTGCAAAATTAACCGGGGCCAGAAATATGCTCGTATATTCAGTGGGAGGAAAATATTATTTATGCGACCTGCGAGAAGAAAAATTTATTTCTACTGAACCGATCGATTGTCCAACACCAGTAAAATAATTACTAAACATCTTAGCAACAGCTTGCGGCCCTCTAAATTCTTCATCATTTATATTAAATAATGCCTCGGGATGTGACAACTTTTTATTTCTTTCAGTTTTATCCTTAATCAAGCTCCAAGTTTTCCTAGGAGAATCAGAATTTTGAAATGAAGTTTTATAATAAACTTTTTCACTTTCTCTAAGAATCCTTACCAACATATTCTTATAATTTTTAAAACACATTGTATTTATTTCTGTGGGGTACTTCATTATGATTTTAGTAAAAACCCAACATGTCATTTGCGCTTTCCTGAAACCTAGATGTATTTTGAAAAGTATTTCCTTTTCTATTTTTAACCAAATTTTATTAAAATCAAATAATGCCCAAACTACCAGGAGTTCTTTCTGTATATTTATATTTCACTTAGTTCCACTGGTCTAATATGCACCAAATTCTTATCAGTATATTTTTCTTTTAAATCTATTCCTTTCAAATACATAGAAAATTAGTTGAAGAATCATTCATTGATTTCAGCAATTCAAAGATTGCTTCTGCATACTAGAAATTGATTCAAATATTACCAATAGATAATTTAGGTTTTATTTAGGTCAAAGTCTTACACTTTTATATGAAATGGATCCAAAAGGCAAAATAGTGACGAAAAAAAAGAAATTTAATTCAAAATACAAATAAATACATTATAAGAAAACTGCTTGTTTCTTTCCTGCGAACTTGATTAATATTTATTTACTTTTTGATTTTACGAAAAAAGAACTCATAAAACTTTTCAAAACATAATACTTTTCAGCCACATTCAGAAGCGGACATAATTAATGCTGCTTTCGGCAGCCCAACTCTTATTGGCGATAATTTTCTGCTTGAATTGATTATTCATTTATTCGTCTTAGGTTTCATTTATTAAGGCATAATAATTTTTGTTTTGTTTAGGTTTAACTTATAATTATTTCTCCTCGTTTTAAGTTATATATATATATATATATATATATATATATATATATATATATATATATATATATATATATATATATATATATATATATATATATATATATATATATATATATATATATATATATATATATATATATATATATATATATATATATATATATATATATATATATATATATATATATATATATATATATATATATATATATATGTATATATAGCTTAACCCTCCCTAAAAGTTCATTCATCTCGCGATAAGCTGTTCCAAGTCCTCGAAAAGTCTGTTGAAGTTTTCTACTTCCAGACGTGCCTTATTTTTAAGAGTTTCGAAATGCAAAAAATTAAAAATTCTGCAAAAAGTACAGTTCTGAGAGGAAAACTATGTCTATTTATACTTTTAGCAATATTGTTACTTTCTCAGGCTATATATATATATATATATATATATATATATATATATATATATATATATATATATATATATATATATATATATATATATATATATATATATATATATATATATATATATATATATATATATATATATATATATATATATATATATATATATATATATATAGCTTAACCCTCCTAAAAGTTCATTCATCTCGCAATAGTCCTCGAAGTCGCTCAATAGTCGCTCCAAGTCCTAGAAAAGTCTGTTGAAGTTATATATATATATATAGTATATATATATATATATAGTATATATATATATATATATATATATATATATATATATATATATATATATATATATATATATATAAAAAAAAAATATATATATATATATATATATATATATATATATATATATATATATATATATATATATATATATATATATATATATATATATATATATATATATATATATATATATATATATATATATATATATATATATATATATATATATATATATATATATATATATATATATATATATATATATATATATATATATATATATATATATATATATATATATATATATATATATATATATATATATATATATATATATATATATATATATATATATATATATATATATATATAACTTAAAACGAGGAGAAATAATTACAAGTCGAACCTAAACAAAAACAAAAACCTAAGATGAATAATTGAATAATCGATTCAAGCAGAAAATCATCGCCAATAAGAGTTGGGCTGCCGAAAGCAGCATTAATTCTGTCCGCTTCTGAATGTGGCTGAAAAAGTCTGTTGAAAAAATTAAAAATTCTGCAAAAAGTACAGTTCTGAGAGGAAAACTATGTGTATTTATTCTTTTAGCACGAAACAAACACAAGAAGAACAAGATAAAAAAAAAACAAGCTAAAATTAAAAACCAATAAAACCACCACCAAAAAAAAAAAATACATGTATATAGAATTGGCCCAAACTGATCCACGTAGGGAAAAGATGCTATTATAGAGTTACTTCAGTGACAACACCAGAGTAACTGAGAAAAAAAAAAAACTGGATATTACTTTAATTATTCTGTTGCGAAATAAGCCTTTTATTGGCTATTATTGAAGGGTTTTTTCTATTGAATTTCGATGTTCAATAAATCTTTCAACAAATTATTGATGAGTCCTACCAATATAGAACGTCCCACAAGAACACGGAATTTTATACACCCCACTTACTAAATTTCCCCGGGTTAAATCCTTACCAGAACTAAAGAAACTACTCATTGGCCTCAACGATTGGAAACATGTATCAATGTTAAATTTACGCAAAATCCGTGAAAAATTTCTCACCCAAACCAGGTACATGTGGCAGTAAAATTAAGCAATTAAGCAAGCCTCCGGAAACTTTTGTTTCAGCCTTAGCAGAACATATTTGGTTTCAACCAGATCATTTTGTTAAATTTGATGAGGCCTTAGCTATTTCAAATGATAAGGGGTACACACAATGGGCGAGAAAAGCCATAGAAATTAAAAAAAACATATGTTTGCTAACCTTTCGATATATAGGGACACAAGTAGTTTACATATTGACCCAATTTATGATAACCTTCTAAAGAGTGAATCAACAGTCAATAAGGGAGTTAAGATTTTAAATAATCACCAGGGGACTATTTTACCTGCTAGACCAAAACGATTTGCTTCAAGAACAGCCAATAAAAGGATTATTCCGCAACAGAATAATTAAAGTAATTTCCAGTTTTTTTTTCCTGAGTTACTCTGGTGTTGTCACTGAAGTAACTCTATAATAGCATCTTTTCCCTACGTGGATCAGTCTGCGCCAATTATATATATATTTTTTTTGGGCGGTGGTTTTATTGGTTTTTTAGTTTTAGCTTGTTTTTTTTAATCTTGTTCCTCTTGTGTTTCTTTCGTGCTGATGACGCCTTATTTGGATACAGGCGAAACATCCGCATTGTTTTACATCTTTCGTTTCTTTTCTCTCCACTGGCCGCAGTATCGTTTTTTTTTTTTTTCACTGAGATTTTTATCTTTGTTGGATTTTTAAAGCCCATAGTAACCAACAACATATAAAAGTGTTAAACAAAACTGCTTATTGGGAAAAAATTGCCATTTGTAGCTGATTCAGTAATGATATTTATTATTTTCATTAATCTTAACAGTAAAATATTATTTTGGAAGCAAGTTTGCAGGAATTTTAAAGAGGAACTTACCCTAAATAAGGGAATTACAGCCCCCACCCTGAACAACAACAAGGAAAATCACATTTGTGCATGGGTAGCACTAATGCATCCTCTTTTTTTTTTGTTCAGTTTTTGTTCTTTTTTCTTTCTTTTCAATGTTGCTAACAGGGCACTGAAAGATCTTAGAGATTTAAGTTAATTTTTATATCTAATTAGTTGTAACCATTTTCTTAATTTAACATCATAGTCTAAAACTATAGACAAGGTAAGAAGTTACCTTTTGGGGCCCCACTAAGGGCTAAAAATGGGATTTGCCCCAGGAGTGATTATCAAATTTGAAAATAGCATAAAAAAGGCAAAGAGTGATGTATTTACTTTCCTCCTACCTAAATTATATGAATTTGTATAAATTTACCCATCAACAAGTCTATTAGGAATTTACCTATAGCTGACACGGGGACCGGTGTTTACACCCACCCCGCGGAAATTACCCCCCCCCCCACCCTGTAAAATACCCACCTGTGGAAAATAAGGCTTTCCAAATATGAGAATTTTATTTGAGTTTTTTTTTTTTCAGTAGGGAGAAGGAATTTTGGTACTTATGTATTATATGTCACTCACTTAAGTTTACGCTGTGTAAAACTCGAGAACAAACTGGTTCTTCGTTAGTTTCTTTCAGCTTAGCGCGAGACAAGGAAAAGAGAAGTGAAAGACTAGATGGGAAATATATAATTTGGGCTATATTCAAATTCATTTACTTCAAAAACAAGACATAGCTCTCGTGGGCAAAGCCCAAATATGATGTCTCTTACTCATAATTAGCAAAATAAAGTTGTATGATAAAACTTTGTCAGGATTAATAAACTAAAGGATAAAAACACTTGAGATTGAGACTAAAATTGTCTGATAAAACTTCGTCAGGATAAAATAAACTAAACAATAAAAACACTAGAGATCATTGTATTATTTCACAAAGCTTTTACTTTATTGTATGGTGTTACAGTGGACTGGGGTTAGTTTTGGAACCTTCTCAGCCACTTCCCTGGGGGGATGAGATTTTATAGGGACAAAAGTTGGGGGAAGGAATGATCGTTAGATGGGATGTTGAAGGAGGGAGGAGCCAAATCTTTGGCATAATTTTTCTCGGCGGGAAGAAAGGGATTCAAGTTTAAATTCCCTGAGGTAAAAGGAGCAAGGTAGAGGGGAACCGCCATAAATGATTTGCAGTGATCTCTTCTGAACTCGCTCTATTTTATCACTTTCATCCTGGGTAAGGGCAAAGTGCCAAACCGGACAAGCATATTCAACTAAGGGGCGGATGAAAGAGTAAAATATTAGTTTCAGCTTGTCCTTAGGAACTCGAAATTTTTTCAGTGTTTTTAGCATTTGGATTCCGCCATTAGCTTTTTTACGATTGTCTTTGTATTCTCCCGCCATGAGAGGTCAGAAGAAATCACCACACCAAGTAAAGTTATTTTATGGCTTATTAGCTCGGAAGCAATAGGAGGTTCGAAAGATGGTTGAGTAACCTGAAGAAAAGAAAATGTCGTGACTGAGCATTTGTCTTTATTCACGACCATGTTTAGTTCAGCCGCCTCTGAGGTAACTTGGTCAATGAAACCAGCAGCATTGCTCTTCGAATCCTTAGATACGATTTCCGTTAAGGACAAGTCAACGTATTTCCACCGGTCCTCCAGCTCAGCAGCAATTTCATTTATCATGAGGAGGAAGCCCAGCGGCCCGATCACAGTTCCTTGTGAAACTCCACAGAAAACGGGCAGAGAAGTGGAAAATTGGTCTTTATACTATATATTTGCAGATAAGGGGGGAGTAAAGAATTTGGACAGTTTGAACTCAGAAAACATTTCTTACTTAACAATATGCAGAATAATTGTACCTAACACATTTTGCATGCAAACCCGCTTTAATTTAACCCCCTCTCCCTAATGTGCAAATATATAGCCCAAATTTCTTTCTAAAGTAAAGAAGAAACTAAAGAAGTAATCGGTTTGTTCTCGAGTTTTACGCATCATAAACTTGAGTGAGTGGCGTATAATACACAAGTACCGGAATTTTTCATGGAGGGAGAGCCGGATTATTATTTAAAAACGATCAGAAATTAAATTTAAAAACAAGTTTTTTCAACTGCAAGTAAGGAGCAACATCGAAACTTAAAGCGAACAGAAATATCAAACAGTTCGTGGTAACGAACTGTAAGTAAGGAGCGACCCAGCTCAATAGTAACCGAAACTCTAAGAAACGAAATTTCGATACCAGTAGATGCATCAAAGGAATTGGGTTTTTATGCTGATTTCAAATATATAAGTTTCATCAAGTTTAATTTTACTCATCCAGTTACGAGCCTGAAAAAATTTGCCTTACTTTCGGAAAAAGAAGGAACGCCCCCTAAATGTGATAGAATCTTAATGAAAATCAAACCATCAGATTCAGCGTAACAGAAAACGCTGCTACAGATGTTTCAAGCTCCTATCTGCAAAAACGTGGAATTTTGTATTTTTTGCCAGAAGAAAGATAACTGATGCGTGTTTTTTTTCAGACGTGATCGTATCGATCCAGTAGTCTTAGAATATCGTGAGAGATCTCATTTGAACGGAAATTAAAAGCTCTAGTGCCCTTTTTAAGTCTACCGGGAGCAAAATGCTATATATTTAAAATACAAGAATCTTTCCTTCTAAAGATGATTCGGACAGAAATTAAACGTCCCCTAATTGAGTTCAAATACCGCTTCCAAGAGTCTAAATTATTAATCAGCAAAAAGAGAAATTGCAGTCCAGCTTCAGTCAAACAACGACGCTAGTCGTTCGAATTTCGCTAAGATAATTAGTAACAAAAAAAAAATGCTACGCACAATATTTCTAAGGAATTTTAAATGGTAAGAACCGTGTGAATGCTTGAATCATCAGAAATATTTAAAAGAATTTATTGGACGAAAGGTTCGCATCCTTGGGACCACTCGGGACAATTATAAGCCAGTTCTTACAGTGCAGGACTGGAGAGCTACCTTTGATAGTGGTGTAAAAATGTTTTTTGAGAATGATTCGTAATGTAGATTAAGGACCGATTAGACAGAATTTTTGGCGCACGATCTTTTCAATTCTTTCATGTTGTATCTTAGTCACCATTATTGTCATTTGGAATGACCCACTGCTATTCACCTAAATATGTAAGTTTCAATAAATCTACTGCTTATTTTTTCTGTGTTTATTTCATTTTATATGTCTGGATCTAGCCTAATAATAGGTAATTAGTTTGCAAAATTTCCAAGGTAACGCTCCCAGGGAATCGGATCTCCAGATAGCTCAAGAAAAAGAGGCCACGTTTACATGGCTGTACATTTTATTTTCACTCAATAATTGAGGGTGGCGCAGGCCTTGTTGGCATAATCTTCAGCGCTATAAGCGGCGCTATCGGAGAAATTACAAGGTGTAAGTTCACGACCTTTGGGCATAATATCGCCTTTGACGCGGTCAGTATTTAGTACCACATTTAGTATAGCCAGCCTATATTTTCATCGCCACAAATACCAATTTTTTCATCGCTACAAATGGCACGGTCCGAAATTGGAGGAATACTTGCGGACTAATTACGCTATAAACCTTATAATTTGAATTCAATTATTAGAAAGATACAGACATATAAGTAAAGTGATTAGGCCTATTGCCGCTAAGCTACTACAGGGAAACCCTTTGGACATCTCATAGGAGATAATAGTCTCCCCCAAAATAGGTTAAGTGAAACAAAAATAAATTTATCTTGAATTGATTCCAAAAAATGGCGGAAGACCTTAATGACTTATTAATAGTGGAGAAGTTAGTCGCGAAAAATATAGAAATGGCAAAATCTATACCAGAGTACAATAGTCAATCAGATATTGACGAATTCAATATCCAATTGACCCAGTTTGTACAACTAACAAAAACAGACCTGGGAGCGTTAAAAGACATGCTCCTACTACGATTAAAAGGCCAGGCCTTAACCTTTCTAAAACAGATTGAACATACCATAGGCAATAACGCCAACTTGCCAAAAAATACAGTCGATAAATTGATAAAAGAATTTAAAGATAGATTTATAGAAACCATTTCCATCAATAAATTGAAACAGGGAACAGGGAACTTTGACTTTTCCCAAAATATAAGATAATACCTAGATGATAAACACATTTCTATAGAAGTAAAATATGGAAGCGGTTCGGGGCAACTTTATGAAAGAGCCCTACTAAATAACTTTTTGCAAGGGCTACCCCCAAAACTAAATAGAGTGGTAATATTCAAAACTATTCAGACGTTGAATCTCACAGTTCAGGAGGTAGAGTGATTGATTGAAGTCATTCTGATGGTCGCAAATTATAGTAAAGCAAAAATAAATAGCCTAGGCTAATCAAGTGCGAAAAAAAACTTCAACGGTGATAAGGTGTCCCCCAATTTGTTTTCAGGGGATAACTCCCAAGCGCCAAAAAGAAATAAAACCCAAGAACCCGCAAGGCAGAAAACAGTAAGTTTCGACCTGTTAAACAATTGAATTACGAAAATAACCCTACAATAATAAGGTGCTATAATTGTAATAGTGTTGGGCATATCGCGAGAGTACCATTATGTCCCTAATCGCATACCAAAACTTGTTGTCAGTAATAAGCAAAGTTAGAGCAACCATTTGTTCGGAAGAAAAAATTTTAGCACCGGTAGTGCAATAGGCTATATCCAGGAGGGATTGCGCCAATCAGTACCTTACAACACGTACCAACCAAATTTGTATAACCCTCCCTCAACAGACAAATTAATTACCGATTTGAAAACCCAAATACTCGCCAAAGCCAATATAATGTGAGAATGCAATATAGAAATCACGAAAATTTGCCGATGGAAAAAGAAGATTTTCCAAGCCAACGGCATTAGCAGTCAGCGCCAGCAAGTGGTACTGACATGAAACATCCAGTTTACCGTAATAATAAATGGCGAAGACATACTTACGTAAATCAATTGGATCCGCATACGGAAACTTATAGGTCTCATTATCTATTACAAGCACTAACACATGAAATAAATCTTTAAGGAAACGCTTCAGGCCCTTCAGAAATATAAAAAAGACCCAGAAAGTGACCGAAATATTTAATAGGTGAAAGCCAATATTAGTACCGTCTTCTAGTGATTTTAATAACAAGTTACCTATATTTAATGATTTCTGTGTAGAAAATGTTTATTTCAAAGCTTTGATTGACTCCAGTGCAACGATTAGTATCACAAACTCTTGCGTATTTAATATGTTGCCTATGTATATTAGGCGACAGAGGAACCCTAATAATCCCAATTTGACGAGTGTGACAGGCCATAAATTGGACGCAAAAGGTTCAATTTGCCTAAGCGTAAAAAGAGACAATAGGACCTTTATGACAAATTTTATAATATGCGATAACTTTCCATATGAGGCTATTATAGGCGCAAATTTTCTAAGGTCTAATAGAATACTATTAGACGTGACTAATGAGAAGCTTGTCTACCCAGCTAAGGTAGGCGAAGAAATTTCTACCTTGAGAAATTGTAACAGAGGTTATGAAGACAGCGTAAGAGTAAAAAAAAATTTCTGGCGGTATAATGTCGCAGTATTTTAATCCTCATATCTCACAAAAAAGACATGGCATGGTTGGAAATTTATTCAATTACCCAGAGAGACATTGCAGAAATGAATTAAACTTAAATAATAAAAGTATTGAATCAACGAAAATAAAAATAGGAGATATGTGACGGTACATGTCAAACAAAGTCACGAAAATAATGGAATTGTGGAAGAACATCATAAAACCAAACGCAACGCCGACAGACGCAAAAATGGCGCAGCATTGCGCTAGTCCCAATCTTATAAATGTTGAAAATAAAAAGAAATACTGCGGATTCATGATAAGGAAAACAAAAGTCCTTCACAAAACGATGAAAAAAATTCAAACATCACGGCTTATTGAGTTAGTGGTTAGAAAATAAGAAATATAGTTTGTGACACCACCTGAAATACCCAAAAATTGGCTATGCGGGGAAAAAATTATAATTCATGTCAAATGAGAAAGTTTCATTTGGGTAACTAATAAACACAAAAACTATGTAATTACAAATAAAAACGGAACGGGTCTAGTTCAAATCCAGGTTTTAACGGAAAATGATTTAAATACATGGGAAAATTCTAAAAGAAACCTAGTTAATGGCATTAAAACTTCAAATAACGAATATCCTTTGACTAAATCGCAATTTTAAACAAATTTAATATGGATCATATTACGGAGTTGGAAATTAAAAAAAAAGTATGCGAATTATTATGGAATTTTAAAGATGTGTTTTCTGCATCTGAAGTTGACATCGGGCTGATACGGTTTTTTGAACACTCAATTTTAACGACCGGTAATCCTGTAGCAAAACAGCCATATCGTGTGTCATATAAGCACAAAGAATGGTTAAAAAATACAATCCATAAATTAGAAAAAAAAATGAAATTATACGCCCAAGTCCGTATAGTGCACCAGTGATCTTAGTACCAAAAAAGAATGGAGATCTTAGACTCGTAGTAGATTACAGAGCACTCAACTAAAAAGTAGTAAGCGATAAATTTCCTCTACCAAGAATAGACGAAATTCTTGACTCAATTTCAAGCAAAAACAAAATTTTTACTTCCTTGGACCTTACCCAAGGCTACCATCAAGTGAAAATAGCCGAAAAGGATGTCCATAAAACTGCATTTCAGCATCTGAATGTGGTTCATATGAATACTTAAGGGTACCATTTGGATTGAAAACAAGTTCAAGCGCGCTATGTAGACCCCTATTGCACCTGTTAAGAGGATTAAAGAATATAATTCATTTTGTTGATGATGTTATATGCGTGGGAGAAAACAATGAACAACACTTAGAAACGTTAGCTAAGGTGTTCGAGAAGTTCAGGCAAGGCAATTTAAAATGCCGGCCTGAGAAAGTAAATTTATTTCAACCTAAAATTAAATTTTTAGAAGTAGTAGTAACACAAGGAGAGATATCCCCAGAACCTAATAAAATAAAATGTGTTGAAAACCTCAAGCCTCCCAGAACTATGAAAGAATTAAGGGGAATTTTAGGTCTTACTGGCTACTTTAGAAAATTCGTACGCAATTACGCCCAAATTGCAAAACCCCTCACGGAATTAACTAAAGGGAACTGCCAAAATGTTACCTGGTCCCAGGAAGCTCAAACTTCCCTAGACCGTCTCAAAAAGGCGCTCACTTCTGAACCGATTTTATCAATTCCTGATTTCGAAAACGGAAGATTTATTGTTACAACCGATGCTAGTACAAAAGGCAGTGGTGCAATTTTGACGTCAAAAATCCCGGTACAAAGCCCTAGCCATCTAGAGAGAACACCTAAGCAAAAACAAATAGAAAACGTCAGATGCTATTCGAGTAGAACTTTATCATAGGGCAAAAGATGTTATTCCACCACAAACTTAGAATTATTATCTATAATCCACCACTTGGACAAATTTAAACACTATTTAATTGGTAGAAAATTTATACTACGATCAGACCATAAAAGCTTTCAGTACCTGCGCACATTTAAAAACCCCACGGGCATTCTAGCTAGAGGGATTATGAAAATCCAAGACCTAGATTACGAATTTGAATATTTAAAAGGTAAATAAAATGCAGCTTGTGACTTTTTGAGTAGATACCGAGAAAATATTCCTTCAGATACTTAGGAAAATGGGGTGCACACTATAAATACTAAGAGCAAACATGGATGTTAGAAAAACAAACACACGGTAAAAGAAAATATGATTGAATATTGTCCCTTGTCTTTAGAAAATATAAAAAGAAAGCAAAAAAGGGAGGAAATGTGTGTAGAACTAATTGATTATTTTTTGAATGATGATGCGTTACCGGATAAATTCATAACTCTTAGAAAAGAGATAGATAATTTTTACTATGATCTTGATGAAGAAATACTATGTAGAATTGTGACTGCTGAGATAAATAGAAACCAAACCTCAATAATACCTGTATTACCACAAAACTTAATAGTGCCTGCATTTGAATATTTTCATTCAGATACATATGGACCTTTAGGGGTAATGAAAACGTTCCATAAATTAAAATAATATTTTTACATGCCGTCCGCAATGACAAAACTTAAAGAATTCGTAAGTACATGCCAAGCGTGTAACTTAAGAAAAATCCCCCCAGCTTATCCTAATCCTCCAATGGGAAGGGTCCCGGTAGCAAAGTACCCATAGCGGAGCCTTGCCTATTTCTAGCAGAGGCCATACTTGTATTCTTTCGGTTATAGATCATTTTTCCAGATTTACTTTTGCAAAAGCATTAAAAAATCAAGGTGCTTATGCCACAGGCGTTAAGGCGTTAGCAAAATTATTTTTACAATTTGGCATTCCTAATAAAATTTTGAGTGACAACGGAGGTAGCTTTGTTTCAAAAGTAACAAAAGCCTTAATGAGTTTTCTTAATATAGAGAAAATGGTGACAGCTCCGTACCACCCACAAACTATTGTTAAAATATAAAACAGGAATAAAATATTTTCGAACTTTCTAATTATTTATACGAAAGACAATAGGAACGACTGGGATAAATTCTTACCTTATTTAACTAACGTAATCAACACTGCTTATTCCGAAACAACCAAAGACAATCCATCTTATTTACTTTTGGTCGTGATTTTAGAATCCCGTATAATGAGATTATTGAATCTTGGCAGTATTATAATAGCTCGGAAAATTACAAACAAGAATTCATGAATAGGATGAGGAAAACTTATAAAATAGTTAGGCAAGAGTTGGAAAAATGTAAAATAAACCCAGAGCTAAGAAACCAACCCAAAGTCAAGGGGAGTATAGATTTCAAAGTAGGAGACTGCGTCTACCTAAAAAATGAAGCAAAAACGGAAGGCAAAAAACTTTCTGACAAATATTCTGGACCGTACAGAATAGTCAAAAAATACGATAACGAATATACTTTTAAAATGGAAAACACCGATAGTGGAAGAACTTACAAGGCGCATGTTAGCCGAATAAAAAGAGCATAATTTTCAGAGAGATGGGTATCACATCCCTCCTCTGCTGATTCGTCAGATGCAGAAAATAAGCCCCATAGATCAAGATTGGCAGAGCTAAAACCCTTTAATTTCAAGCAAGACTATTTCGAGAATGACAGTGATGAGGAAAATTTTGAAGAACTTTTAGCTATGAAAAATCTAGTTATTCCAGAGAAAAATTCCCAATACCAGTAAGAATAAAAACGCCAAAAATTCCAAAAAGATATTCATCGGCGAGCGCAGGAGATTTAGATTATACAATATCTCCAAAAACCCCATTTTCCCCCGATAGAATTTCGACCCCATGTCCCCCCAAAAGATTTCCAGACGATATGGTTTCCCCTGCAACACCGATAGAAAGGCCCCTGTCCTTACAGGAGGAATTAAACAGAGCAGTAGAAACCCCCGGTATTACTGTTAAGAAAACTCCTCCCAAAGATTTAACTAAAACAAACCTGCGAGAAGCTATGGATTTAATAAATTTCCCCATAAAAAAAAGTCAAAGTACATTACCCGAGAATAAAACTCCCAAGGATGACCAGCAAGGACAACATCATGGTATAACTGTATCCAACGCCCAACCTAAACAGTTGACCTCATTGGCGGAATCCTTGTTGCAAAAAATGCCTCATCGGCCTGAGGACTTGGCATTCAAAACGTTAAGGAAACCTACAGAGACTAACGAGTCATCCCAGAACTCTCAATAACGTTTGAAATCCACCGAGTAGAGCATCCAAAACGATAATGTAAGGAATAAACCTTCTCCCTCTAAAGGAGTAGAAATTTATGAAGGACGGGCTGGTGATACCTCAAAAAGTGCCACCTCTAAAAGTTCTAATCCGGATTCGTCGGAAACTAGTTCTGAAGAGTCTGACGGCGAATCAGACCATAGAAGAAGGAAAATGAAGACCGACCTCAGCAGCCGCACACGGGAAACAAACGAAATTAAAAGGGCAAGAATTTTTGAAAAAACAATACAAAAAGTTCGATCTTATTTCGCTAGAAAAACCAAAAAAGAAAAAACCGCAAGAAACAGAGGATAAAGTCACGACAGAGTCAGGCAGAACGTTTAAAAAACCTGACAGATGGAAATATCCCCAATTAACGTAAAGAAAGATCTCAAAGATAATAAATTTAACACCATAATAAATTTAACAGTGTGCAAGTAAAGTTAACCAAGTAAAAATTAATGAAAAAAAATAATAATAATACTGGAGTGATGTCAAAACGTCGGCGATCAGGGAGAAAGGCCCAAGGTGGGAAGCTCGTGGTCGACCGATGGTGACAAATAGTATTTTAGGTCCTGTGTGGCACATTCTGCCTACTAGGTAGCTACCTTACGAATACCCCTATAAATGTGAATTAATCAGTTGGATAACCTATAATGTACCCAGTTATTGAGGTCAATAACGGAACTTATATCATGAAGAGGGGAGGTCGTGTTTTCGAAGTCAAAATCATCGATTCTATATGTGAATCGATGATATTCATACTTCGAATTCATACTCCTCTATGGAATTCAACCTATATTCTACAAATGAACTATGGAAATGATCCCCTACTCAGTATTAAGTTGTGTAATCAGATCTAAATAGATGGACCACGTTTCGTGGGAATCCTGGGGAGGAGTTCAAGGCCCAATCAACCTTTAAGTTGTTGGGGTTTGGCGGTTCCCTCGGATTTTCTATGAAAAAATCGACCCAGGTCCTAACTGTGAGCATTTTCAGATCATGACGATGGAATCAAAACCTACCCGAAGGGTGATAATTGATACGGAGTTCACTATCGTAAAGAATGCAAAGGAAAATATTATATATTTTGCAGTTATGTTAGTCGTGGACGAACATGGAAATTAAATATACGAGAAAGAATAGGATGTAACCTACAACCTTAAAGGGTATGCTCCCCACACCTATAAGTACGGTTTAGCACTTGCAAATTGCCCCAAGTATCGTCCGGCTAGAGAGGAGGTCAAAACAAAGTATAGGAGAAGAAGCGCAAAGCAACTTGGCTGTTTACAATTATTAATAAGACGCCTACAAAAGAACCTCAATATCAAGTATTTCTATTGCAAGGGACCCACTCAAAAAGACTTATTACTCCTCGATAAATGCAGAGCCCCCAAAATTTGCTATAACCTCGAAAAAAAAATCCCCAATGTGTCAAATATGAAGGTATACATCATCCTTTGGCGGAAATTCAATATTACAAACAATTTTTATTTGACCCGGAATCTGAAGAATACAAATCCCTCGGTAGTTAATTACTCCTGAAAAGTATGAAAACTTACCAAAGAAAAAGGGACGCCTATAAAAATAGTAACAAGAAAATTAAGAGAAGATTCTAAACTCAAAAACTACCTATTAGTAAGTAACTGTGGAAGAAATTAATCTGGTATACATAAACTATTTTGTCTTAGTGCAGATTATAATTATTTTAGGCCTACACATAAAATAGGATACCAGTGTAATTATGTGCTGCACGCTTGCTTATTCATGTGTGTCTTACTCGAAAAATACAATGCAAAGTTAAATTGCATAGCGATTATTAACTAAGCTTTAAAGTTATATCTCAACCAGTCATAGAGGTATATCATGACCAGAATAAAGCTCTGAAGTCCTAACTTTACTTTCCTAACCTATCTAATCATAAAATATTTACTCTGTTTTACGCCTACAAATCAGTTTTCTTTGGCCAATGCCACAAAATGATTACATAATAAGAAATAACCTAAGTAAAAATTAAAGTGCCTTTGAAAAAAAAATTATATATAATAATAAAAAAGCAGTAAACAAACGAATTTTGCAAAAAATGGGTACAATTAACGATAAATTAATTATAGAAACAAAAAATAAGATGAGGCTTAAGAATATCATCATAATCCTCGTTGTTCACGCAGTGGCCCAAGATATTGTAAAACATGGAGTAATATCCAAGCAGGAAAATTCATTGCTTGCTAGCCATGACGCATGGAATATCTTTATGAAATTGGACCCCAAACCCTTCGAGACCTTGTTTCAACAAGTAACAAGACTAGAAACAAACACGAATGAACTCAAAGAATCGACCAATTTCTGGTGGAACATACTATTGGCCGTACGTTTCGTATTCGCGACTTCCCTGACCATAAGGACCCTGTTGAATTGTAATTACGGAAAAATCCTGAGACTAAGAAGGCTCAGGATTTCAGGAATACCAAGAGAAGAACACGGGGAAACAGCTGAAATGCAGAGGTTAAACCCGGAGCCCCATGAGAACGTCTAAGCAAAGAAATAGGGAAGACATTAGAAAACGAGTGGGTAGTGAGATCTCCACTCGTCCTTGTTATGCTTTGTTCTCGCATTGTAGTATCGTTTACGTAAAACTGTGTGGTTATGAAACTGCAACATGCGTTTCTTAAGCAGCAAAGACGTGCGTGAACAATGCAGGCATGAAATATGTTGTAAAATTAGACCTTAAACTTAATAATGTAGGGTAAATTATGTTTATTTAATAAGTATTGTAGAATTATATAAGCCCTTTATCGATGTTTCCGTTCTCAAAACAAATTTGAAGACATCTCTGTTTTAGATTTCCCAATGGGAACTATGTCGTTTTAGTATAACCAAAAAAAAAAAAATTTTCGTTTTGAGTACTAATATTGGTTTATTTATTTAACTATGTCTCGTAGCGTGGGGTTCATGAACTCAATTAATACGTGACTTATTTGTACTATGAACGTTTACTTCAAGTAACGTGTGATTCTACCTCGTTATTTTTATTACAAGAGGTGGAATGACACATTGAATATCCAGCATTACAATAAGATGCCCAGTACAGATACAGCCTAGTAGCATCTATTTTCATCATATCTCAACCAACGAAGAGTACTCACCATAGACTTAAGGTAATTTTCATCCCAGCTTCCTCTACGAAAACAACAGTTACCTTTGATCGTTGTTTCTTCGACCAGGAACCATATTACGTATCAGGTAACATTATATTTGAATCTCAGTATCCAGCGCATTATCGAACTATATAATCACATAAATTCTGAGAACCCCATCGATCAGTACAAGATATAAATACATAGATATCGCCTTTGACAATCATTATGGACCCTATAATCATTTGACTGTATAGTGATGATGTTTGAAATTAAATGATATTTAACGATATTTGAAGTTAAATGATATTTGAAGATATTCGAAGTTGAAGTTAAAGACAATTTGAAGTTTAATTCTGAGAACCCCATCGATCAGTACAAGATATAAATACATAGATATCGCCTTTGACAATCATTATGGACCCCAGAATCATTTGACTGTATAGTGATGATATTTGAAGTTAAATGATATTTAACGATATTTGAAGTTAAATGATATTTAAAGATATTTGAAGTTAAATGATATTTGAAGATATTTGAAGATGTTTGAAGTTGAAGTTAAAGACAATATGTTAAAAGAGTCACTATATTTTAATGTCAACCCGTTCCGAAACCAAACTTCAATTCCCCCGTGATTAACCTAGGAATCACCGCAAAGGTTAATCGACGCAAGCCATGAGCTAACAATTTTATAAAAGACACAAATGAAAAATCTTACGAGAGAATATATTTTCTATGTGCCTAAAAATATCCTAAAAATGATATGCTGAGAAGAAAATAAACGCACTCCCAGTGTTCTACCCCTTAATGATAAGGCACCCTATGAACTATAAAAAAAAAAGGCAGGTGAGAATGAACCCTGATAGCATATGCCAACACCTGTAGTGGGAAGCATCATTTCCCAGTTGACAATTAGAGAAAACTTGTCGTGTGAACACAATCAGGCTCGAACTGTTCCATGAAGAAACCATAACATAAATGCTTCAAAATTTTGCCAAGACAAAAAGAGTGAAGGACAATAATTTACAACAGAAGGATGGAGTACACAAAATACTCGAAGGTGATGAAATAGATGTGAATTTACATATGTTACTTCCTAATAACTTTGATAACTCAAAAATCCCAATAGTGAAAGTGTTTTAATGTTACCAGTGAATATGGTAAACCCAATATTGTCTGTTATAAATCATTCCTGTATGTACCGCTAGATGTTCAAGTAGAATTAGGTGTACTGTTATCATGTCATTCATTTAATGTAGCGTAGATAGAATGTAGTATGCCATATAGACAGCAAAATAAAAAAAAAGCCTTGTAACAATTGAATTAAGAAAATCTGTAGTATAGTAGCTAGCCTAGAACCATGAATAATCTTAGTCGGGTAGATGAATTTTAGATAGGGATGTAGAATAAAATGAAAAAAGTAATAGAGAAAATTTTTAGCACTCCTGATTAAGCCATAACATAAATATAAAACAATTATGTGGAAAAAATAGTTAATATATGGTAAACATTTTAAAAGCCCAAAGGCAAGCAATTAATAATGACGGGGCGTCATTAATTAATGGGTCAGGTGATATGTACCGGGAGCAAAATGCGATATATTTAAAATACAAGATTCTTTCCTTCTAAAGATGATTCGGACAGAAATTTAACGTCCCATAATTAAGTTCAAATACCGCTTCCAAGAGTACAAATTCTTTATCAGCAAAAAGAGAAATTGCATTCTAGCTTCAGTCAAACAACGACGCTAGTCGTTCGAATTTCGCCTAGATAATTAGTAACAAAAAAATGCTACGCACAATATTTCTAAGGAAAGAATTTATTGGACGAAAGGTTCGTATCCTTGGACCACTCGGGCCAATTATAAGCCAGTTCTTACATCGCAGGAGTGGAGAGCTACGTTTGATAGTGGTGTAAAAATGCTTTTTGAAAATATTCGTAATGTAGATTTAGGACGGATTCGACAGAATTTTTGGCGCACAATCTTTTCAATTCTTTCATATTGTATCTTAGTCACCATTATTGTCATTTTGAGTGACCCACTGCTGTTCACCTAAATATGTAAGTTTCAATAAATCTATTGCTTTTTTTATCTGTATTTATTTCATTTCATATGTCTGGATCCAGCCTAATAATAGGTAATTAGTTCGCAAAATCTCCAAGGTAACGTTCCCATGGAATCGAATCTCCAGATAGCTCAAGAAAAAGAGGTCACGTTTACATGGTTGTACATTTTATTTTCACTCAATAATTGAGGGTGGCGCAGACCTTATTGGCACAATCTTCAGCGCTATAAGCGGCGCTATCGGAGAAATTACAAGATGTAAGTTCACGACCTTTGGGCATCATATCGCCTTTGACGCGGTCAGTATTTAGTACCATACTTAGTATAGCCAGCCAATTTTTTTATCGCTACATAAGTGACCAAAAAAATTGAAGGGCAGCTTGGCCCCCTCCCACGCTAGTTTTTTATTTCCCGAAGTCATCCAGTCAAAATTTTGAGATAACCATGTTGTCCGGCATAGTCAAAAATTTAATAAACATGTCTTCAAGTATGACTTAATCCCCCACAGTTCCCAGAGGAAGGGCTGCAAGTTATGAACTTTGCCCATTGTTTAAATATAGTATTGGTTATTGGGAAGCATACAGACGTTTTCAGGAGCGATTTTTTCCGGTAGGGGGGGGGGGAGGGGTCGAGTATTACGTGTGAGGATCTTTCCATGGAGGACTTTTCCTTGGGGGAAGGGCGATTTTTATGAAGGGGGTACCAGATTTCCCAGCATTATTTCAAAAAACGATCAGAAATTAAATTTTAAAAAACAAGTTTTTTCAACTGAAAGTAAGGAGCAACATTAAAACTTAGAATGAACAGAAAATATTACGTATATGAGGGGGCTCAAAATTTTTGGTGATTGCTCGCCTACGTTTTTTTTTTCTTGTTACATTTTTTTTAATCTGGTGGCCGTTATTGCCAAAAATTGCAGAAGCTCATATGGAAGTCTTTTCAACAAAAATGGATTTTTGGGTTTTTTCCCGACTTTTTAAGATACTTTTGGTGTGTAAATTCCTCTTAGCACTTAAAAAAAAAACTCAAATAAAATTTTCAAATTTGGAAACATCATTTTGCACAGGGAGAGGGGGTATTTTCCAGGGAGGGGGGGGCATTTTCCTTGGGGAGGTATTTTCCCGGGGGAGGTAAGCGCCTAGAACCAGCTGACACTAATACCTGAGAAGGGTTTTAAACTTCCAACACATTTCCCTTTTCATCCTTCTGGGTATTTTCAAGATATTTTCAACTGAGATATATCAGGTAAACTTCCATGAAGTTATCTAAAAGCTAGTTTTCCACAGGAATCTGTTTTCGAGGTCATACATCTACTATCCAACCAGCCTAAGAAAAAAAAAATGAATGAACATAGCAAGCGATGGGGGGGTCAGTACCTCTTGGTCCCTATTGGTATATCAATAAATTAATCATCCCCAAAAAAATCTACGATAAGGGGTAAAAAAGTTCTGACAGGAGATACTAAGCTTCCCCATCCCGGCTTATCATTCCTCTAAGAAGATTTCCTTGCTATACATAATAACATGCTACTTTGTAGCCATATTTAGAAGCAGACATAACTCGTTTCTTTAGATACCAGATAAACCTATTCTAAATACATGGAAGGTCAATTTTTTTTTTCCTTTTACAGAAATAAGTTTTGGACGCCGTCCACAACATAATTGTATTTTTTTGGAGGGGGGATGGAGGGCTGCATATTTATGGCCTAACCCAATTCTTGTGTGCGTCAATAACCAGGAAAGGGGTGATTTATGGATTACGACAGCCCTTTCAATTTTTTTCTGATGGGACTTATCGTGGATGATTCCTAAGACCATCCCGCCTTTCAGTTTGCAATTAAAATGATTAGAATGTTTTTTTTATACCTCAGCGCTGCAAATAATGCACAAACGGAGACAAAGGCCAGCTTAAACAGCTAATTTTTCAACAACCTCTTGAGCGGTGGTTTGTCACAGCGATCAAGAATTTGAGCTGGAGTTGCGTTGCAGATGAATGCAAGTTTGACGAATGCTGAAACATACTCTTGATGCTGGATGAATTTCACACGAAAAATCTAAGTAAGGTGCAATATTAAAACTTGACACGAACAGAAATCATTCCGCATATGTTTAAGTTTAAGAAGGTTCAGCTATCAAACTACACGTTGCAAGAGAACAATACGAAAATTTTAGCCTGAGAAAATATAAGTAAGACTCTTTGGTTAAAACTCCGACGATGTATCACTGACTTAGACACATTTGAAAAAAAGAGACTGAATAGTAGGCAAGAGAAGACTTTAGTTCAAATATGAAAAAAAAGACTAAAAAAAAACTGTCAGTAGTATTTTTTCTGCTTAAACCGACTGTTTTAACAGGCTAAGAGACCATTTTTCAGTGTCTGAACATACCATTAAACATATCTCATGGGTTAGCTCGGCTGTAGGAAGATCTATGTTCTACAATTCTAAACTGAATATTTTGGATCCATTGACCAAAACTACTTCCGTGAATCTTCTAGTTCACAATATGCTTGAAGGTTTTAGTTTTTCCAAATGCATTAAACCTCTTTTTTTCATCAACAAAATTATTATAAACTTGAGTTTGAATACGTAAATTCCAAGAAAGGAGGAATTTTTCAACAGGACAGTGACAAAGAAACTATTTTATACAAATATTTGGGGCCTATAACTTATATTACCCCCCCCCCAGGAAAAGGAATGAAAACTTTGACCTTCACAGAGTAATAGAAATGGATTATACATAATTTGTCATAAGTGAGATTCAATAATAGCCTATTAACCCTTGATTCCCAGCAGGTGTTCGAGAGAAAAAGATCGTTAAGAAGGTAGTCAAATATTTCAGCTAAAACAAGGGCATCCGTATAAAATTTCGTTAGGGAGTGGGGGAGCTTGAAAAACGTTTTAAAGTGGAAGTGGAAAGATTTGAACAATTAAGACTTCTTAAATATTTTTGGTCTAAGCCGAGGGGGGGGGGGATATAAGATCGGCCAATTCCTTCTTGCGATGTCCGGGCGGCAAAATCTCCAGTCTTAAGACACAGGAAAGATGTTTTTTAAGGTTTAAATAAATACATGCTCCAGGACAGAGCCAAAACTGGACATGAATATGAATAATTGTTTTTTCCAGTACAGCCCCACTATGAAGGTTGATTCAATTTAACCCATTCCCTCCCTCAATTAACGTCACTCGTCCTGTCCATCAGAAATAAAATTTTATTGTTTCCTATGAACTGCAAAAATTTGTCAAGGAATTTTACAACTGATCGTCGTTAAGACAAAAATGCACGGCAGGGGGGGGGGGGTGACCAAATTAATTTATAACTTTTTTATAATGTGATTGCTTTAAAAAAGAAAAGAACTCAAGTTTCGGCAATAAATTAGGATACTTTTTTTTAATTTATTATAGGAAGGGGTCAAATACAGCACGAATCTCGCAATTGTATATCTGCGCTTTACTTAGTTTGCGCTTGTCGTCGTCCAATATGTCAATTTAGTTAATATGCTTTTGCAAAAACCAAATTTGGCCCATTGACACAAAAGGCCAAATAGAAGTAAATAGCTTCAACTATTAAGCCTCCAATTAGTTCAGTTAACTAACTTACTTTCTTATAGAAAATTACATTGCAAGCATTTCTTTATTTATGTAAATCTGTTTCAAATTGAAACCTTTCATTCAGTCCAAGACTTGCTTATGTCTCAAATATCTTTTGCTCTTGACTAAACTTACCCAACTTTCTTTGAAAAGCTAAATAAAAAAAATTTTTTTGAAGAGTTTAATAAGATAGACAAAGCCATATGAGGAAAGCAGTTTATTTGCTTTGTGGAAAATTCTATTTACTTTATTGACGCCGTGGGAGCGTCGCATAAAGCAAGGCTTAAAGATAAAAAAAAATATTATCAACAAAAAGCTTTATGAAAAAAGACATTTCAACAGAACCAAGACATGACTTATTGTAAAGGCAGAACAATCCCCCAAAGAATGAGTAACAAGAAAATGAATAGAAACCATCTTGTGAACTAAAGAGGCTTCAAAAGAAAGTCGAGACTAGGCATATTTCGCAATGAGTTCTTGAGCAAGGGCAATATATGCTTCTTTAGCTGCGTCTTGAGCCATTCCTTTCTTCGAGTCCCACTTGTCCCATTTGTACTTTCCTTTCAGGTCAAACATACCCGGACGGGCTGAAAAACAAGAATAGTATCATCATTTTCAAAGCAAAGTGGTAATAATGCAAATATAGCAATAATATAACCTTACATGTTAACTTGGCGCTTTTGTCCAATAGTCCAGTAAAAGTACGGAGAAAAGTGGGTCGACCCGGAGAAAATTGCAACAAAAGGTTTTTTACACCAAAATGTTCAAAAAAAAATCGCTGAACAACATATCCAAAATCCGCCCGCCAGGAAAACCTTTTGGGGCTGCTTAAAGGGGGCGAAAAATTAGGTATTTACATTTTTGACATTTAGGAAGGTTTTTTACGCTAAAATGTTAAAAAAAAATCACTGAACAACATATCCAAAATCCACTAAAATCACCCGCCGGGAAAACCTTCTGGGGCTGCTTAAGGGGGATGAAAGGGGTGAAAAATCCTTTTTTCGATTTTTGATACTTCGGTACGTTCGGAGACGGTACGTTTCGGTAAGTTTGACATTTAGGAAGCTTTTTTACGCTAAAATGTTAAAAAAAAATCACTGAACAACATATCCAAAATCCGCTAAAATCGCCCGCCGGGAAAACCTTCTGGGGCTGCTTAAAGGGGGTGGAAGGGGGCGAAAAAATACGTTTTTTCATTTTTGACATTTGGGAAGCTTTGTTTACACTAAAATGCTCAGAAAAAATCGCAAAACAACATATCCAAAATCCGCTAAAATTGCCCGCCGAGAAAACCTTCTGGGGCTGCTTAAAGGGGGTGAAAAATCCTTTTTTTGATTTTTGTTATTTCACCACAGTAAAGTGCAAATTATGATCTGGCCTTGGGAAGGCATAGAGGTTTTGAGCCCAACTTATGTTAATTTCTGCTCGTTTTGAGTTTGACTTGGTTATTTATTTTAATTTCTTTTCGTTTTGGGTTTCATTTATTTATCGATGCTGATTTGTGGTAGTTTCGAGACTGGTAGATTATTTGATTTTTATTTTTGCTATTTTTTTGTTTAGTGGAGTTCTTTACTTTTCTTTGAAAAACTTATTTTTTGGAAAGTTTTTTTAATTAATTTCTGTTCGTCTTATATTGACATAGTCTTTTCAGGGAAAAAGAAAATAATACTTTAAATCTTTTCGTTTTTTAAGACTTTATAGTTCGACCTGCAATTTGTATGCTGGAGAAAAATTTTCAGCAATTTTTAACAACATACACCATTTTAAAAATCTGGACACAAATAGTACTGTTTAACTTAGTTTCATACCTCCTCTAGTTGACTTGAAATGGAAAAATTGACACCATTCACAAAAAAATCCGTTTACTTTCTCTTTGATAGCTTTGATCCACTTACAATATCTTGATTTGGTTAAATTTTAAGAGCAGAAGTAGGCTCAAAAGTTTGAACATAATACCCTCAGTCGTTCTCGGGATACTCCTGAGAATTAGCATTATCACTGTGAATTTTTATTTAATTTTGTGGAAAAAGTTATTTTTTAAACATAATGGGCAAATGGGTGGGTCGGAGTGGAACGGGGATTAGTTGCCCTCCTATAACTTTCGACAATTAAAAAGAGTAACAGCCCTTTTTTTTTTCATTTAAATGAGCCCCGTTCGAAGATACGACGACAACTCCTTTGATCCAAAATTTCCTGGCCTAAACAACAACAACAACAACAAAAAATATTACTTATCACTTTTGAATGTTAAGTAAAGCACTAGCCACTCCAATTTCCAATCGAATGAGCCCTTTTCGAAGTTTCTACGACAACTCCTTCGATACGAAGTGCCCTGGTATGGAGAAAAAAAAAAAAAAAAATTTTGTGCCCAAATCGTTGTTTACTTAGGCAGCCCTAGCGCGCTGCTTATGATAGAAGCATACCCGAGTCATCGAATGACTACTCCAATGAACGTCCGCTGCAATTCCGCTAAACTTTCATGTCTTTCCGACAACAGCTAGTAGTCACATCACATCTAGTGATTGATCTGCGCCGTGGACGTTTTTCAAGGCACCAACAGATGGCTCTGATCTCAAAATAAATTGAGAAGGAGGTTCAATCCCCTCCTTTCTCGAACAATAACTTCTGTTTCAATATCGATTGACCTAAGCTATGGCTTAGCTTCCTACAGACGAGGCAACATATCAAGTCTATCAAGTCTACTTACTCATAATAATGTGTCTGCCAAAATAGCTGATATAACAGTCAGGTACTTTTGAAGATAGATGGTGATCCTATTGTGTGCGCTGTGCAGCCTGTGTTTTCAAAACCTAATTGTACCTAGTCTTTAATGAGCCGTATAGACTAGAATATTCAAGTTTCTATGCGTCTATGCTTAGTCTCTCTTTTTCTAAAGTCTAGTTTTCACAAGTTTGATTCTCATCAAATAACCAGGTTCCCGACAACTAGCAAAGCAAAAAAGAGTGAGGTACTTCTCTGCTCCTTTAAGTTCTATATTTTCCTCTATTGCTTTTCGCAGGTTGTTCGAAGTATTTCAGGCGTCCATTGATCTGATCTTTCTGTAAAACTTCGGAAGAAAAGCTACTTCCTTTATTTTGGCAATGGAGTTATTAAAATCTTATTTTTTGTAGTTTAATATAAAGTTAGAGAAGTGTTACAATAAAAGTGACATCATTTTCGGTTTCAGCGCGTTGATTTATACCAGAATCGATTCTCCGAACGTACTGAAATAACAAAATCGAAAAAAAGATTTTTCACCCCTTTCACCCCCTTTAAGCAGCCCCAGAAGGTTTTCCCGGCGGACAATTTTAGCGGATTTCGGTTTGTTGTTCTGCAATTTTTTCTGAACATTTTAGTGTAAACAATGTTCCTCAAATATCAAAAATAAAAAAACCTATTTTGTCGCCCCCTACCAACCCCTTTAAGCAGCCCCAGAGAGATTTCCCGGAGGGCGATTTTAGCGGATTTTGGATATGTTGTTCAGCGATTTTTTCTGAACATTTTAAGTGTAAAAAAAAAAGCTTCCTAAATCTCAAAAATGTAAATACTAATTTTTCGCCCCCTTCCACCCCCTTTAAGCAGCCCCAGAAGGTTTTCCCGGCGGGCGATTTTAGCGGATTTTGGATCTGTTGTTCAGCGATTTTTTCTGAACATTTTGGTGTAACTTTTACTGGCCTACAAGTACACTTTCAGTTTTCCAAAAAAACGTCTATTGAACTTTTTGATATTGCCGTCATCACGTCCACATTTACATGTAGAAAAATACTAGCCTAGTAATAGGAACAGGAAACTGATTTTGGAAATTTTAGCATCATCATTGGTGCATGTGTTCATTATTTCACTCATCTCTTTTTCTTAACTCATTTAAAGTACTTTCAATTGTTCCTTCTCTTGAAGTAAATCCAAAATCTAGTAAAACTTCTGCTAATGGCCTCTACTTTGAATCAGCCCAGCCTCTCTTTCTGCCTCATTTCCTTTACAAATTTTCCAACTTAAATCCTTAATTATACTTTGAGCATGCTCACTTCCTACAAAGTCTTTGGAATCTATAAACTTTATGACTTCTTTTGAATCAATTCTTCTTCCAGGTGTTTAGTGGTCTTTTTCCTGCCAATATTTTAATTTTTTACTCCTTCTTTCTTATTTTATGCTAATCTTTTTTCCTTTTGGATCCCTCTTCAGCCCACCTTGTGTGTTCAGCTTCATTGTACAGTTTTTAGCTCTGCCAAGCATTCTTCCTCAAATACAAGACCATTCTAGCAATAAAACTTAAACAACCTTGAGTTGAAACTTCTTTGAACACCAGAGACTACAAACTGGATAATAATTCCACATTCACAATGAGATTTTACAAATGCAACGATTTAGCAAGCGCCAACGTAAACCAATCAGAAAATTTTATGAAAAATCTCACTGGCTCAAACTAGCGCTAGCTAATTTCTATACTAGTAAAATGTGATTGCAAATAGGCCTTTAAAAATATTTCCTTTCACTGAACATTTCTCATTGGTTATAGTCCATCCTGACCATGAAAATGCCCATTCACAAAGAAATCCTATTGATATTGTGATTTTATCAAACACTAAGTCAAGCCAATCAGAATTTTCATAGAAGACTTCTGATTTGCTTAAATTAGCACAAGCTTAGTATTGATATTAGTAAAATCTTATTAGGAAAGGGGCAAATACCAAGTTCAACATATGCATTCACATCAAATGCAGAGGAAAGGTTGCAAGACGGAGGACATTATCTTATAGAGTAGAGGATATTTCACTGGGTCCTGACAGTTTTTCTAACAACAAACAAGGTAAAAAAAATGAATTCTTAATGAGCCCCTGTCATTAAGAAAACTGAGCGCCAGCTGTAGTAAGTTTTGTCCATCATGGATGTCTTCAGAATTCCCATGAAAGGTATTAACACAAAATTTCCCAAAGTCCCTTGTGGTTGTCTTGTAAGTATGGCTATAAAAGCCAAACCATGGAACTGCACCCTAAACTAAAATACTCGAAAGAGTGACAGGTGACGCGAGTTCTACAAACTTGCAATGGTTCCGAGTATCTCCTTTTCAGTACCACATCTTGCAGTTTCTTTGCTTCTCATTTATATGGAAAAAGACAATATGTGGCGATTAGTGGCTAAAAAAAATAACTTTTTTCATAATTATAAATCCTAAAACAGGCCTAAAATTGAAAATAAACGAAAATAATAATTTTTACAAGCAAGTAAATGACAATGCAAACATAAAAATAGACGATTTGTAATGAACATGATATCGCTCTTACTGCACAAATATTTCTCAGATTTAAGCACACATAAAGGATACACCATTGGGTGATATAATTTTTAGCAATATGGCAAGGATTATTTTGTTTTTAGCAACCTGTAAAACAATGTAAACATACGAATTGTTTCATTTTTTTTCATTTATGGTCTCCTTTTAGGGTGTACTGATCAACGTAGCTTGAAAGATACAGAGATGGCATCGCGATTCAAAAATTATCTAATTCAGTTCAGCTCAAAGTGTAAAAAAAGAAAGAAAAAAAATATGGAAAAAAATATCATTGATAATTTCATTGTTATTTAATGCTTTAAAGTTGTCATACAAACAAAATCCATCATCATTTTTGTTTTGCTTAAAAATGTATGTCAAAATTGTACAATGACTCAGTTAAAAGGAAGTGGGAAAAAAGTGGTAGATTAGATGAAAAATATTTGAAATTATGAAAAAGAGCCAGTCTTGAGTTTTGACGTGACAGGCAATACCTCCTCAGTTTACAAACCTTCTTTAACTTTTCATTAGATCCTGAAGGGGCATGCACTCTTTGGTATCCATTATGTTGTCTTTTCTTTTCAAGATTTATTTCCAGATGCTCCAACCTCTTTTTCCAAGAATTTTCTGGGTAAGTCTAAATTACAGTATCCAATGAAAAAGTTATATGCTCTTTGTTGCTCTATTTTCTTCATATTGTGCCATACTCTTAGCCTTACAAGGGGCAATTTCTGTATTTACAAATATTTTAATTTGTTTATCTAGCAAAAAACTGAATTCAATTTAAAAAATATGACTACATTTATTTGAACTGTTGTTAGCAACTACCAAAGAATCAGAACATACTCAGAATCTTATCAATACAGTAGAGCTGGCTTCATCAAAAGCAATGTACTTCCTGCACATTACTTTTTGCAGCTGCCATCATGTAGAATGGCTGGCTGTCAAAATTTGGAGTAGGCCCCTATTGGTTGCACATTAAAAGTTTAAGAGCTCTTTCTGAGAACCAAAACCAATCAAAGGGCAACTGGTTGAATTACAAAGTTAAAACCCCTTTTGCTAGATGTAAATGGTTACACCTAAATGAAAACCATCATACAATAATTTCAACATGTATGATAGGGAAGCCAATTCCCTGCTCCCCAATTCAGAACAACACATTCCATCAAATACCAAAATTGACATTTAGTATTTCTGAACTTACTGGTTATAGATCTGAATCTTGAATTTGATCCATATACTAGTCTACAGCTCCTTGGCCAAGGGCCTCAAATTGTAAAAATGCCACATTTGAAGATAAAGGCTTCACAAACTAACCTTAGAAAAATGGTAGGCATGTTATACCTTTTTATAATTAGGAATTTGATAAGTTCTACATTATTGCAGGATATTGGGGCCACCAGTGTTAACAGGTTAAAGGAAAATTATTGATTTTCCTGCTTAACAACTTCCCAGACTTGTTTTCCACCCAATCAATCAGATTGTTTGAATTTTCCACTCTTTCCTCATAATGGTCTTTATGAACTCACACTGAATCAATTTGGGAAAACCTTTTGCTAAACAAAAATATTTATGTAAAAATTTGTTCATAAAACAAGATAGTAACACCTAAAGGAATGGCCAGTCCCCATCCAAATTCATGAGTATAGATAAGTTGCGCCTTTTATATTTGATTGTTCAGGGATCATCTGGGAGCATAAAAAGAGAGAGTCCAGGGGCCCCAACCCCATCCTCAGTAAATATAGGCATGTTCTGTCTCTTTCAACCTGGGACTGCTAAGAGATCATTCTGGGAAGGTCTTATACACTCAATAGACTTCACATCAGGGCTAAAACAACAAAACCTACAGCTTCAGGCTTTTTGAGGTAATTCATTGCCAATACAAGAATAATGCTTCAATTAAAGGTTTAAAATAAAAACATTATAAATGTGCATTTCAAAAATATTAATTGTTTTTCAATAAAGCTGAGTCCTAATTGCATAGGGCTATGTTTGGACATCATGGTCTGTACAGCCCAGTGAGCAGGGATCATTTAGGTGTTTGATGATTTTGAAATTATTTGCAAATTGTTCACAATTCAAAATGATTAAAATCGCCATACATTATGAATGTATCTAATCAAATAAACTGATTATATGGTTCATAAATTGTGTTGGAATTTCACCAGCTGATTTTCAAGGGTTTCAATGAGTGTTATTTTCACTTTACTGAAAACTAAATGGATTTCTTAAATTAAGTCTTGTTTAGCCATGGATTTTTCTATACTCAAGTTCAGATTGAATTATTAATTTCAAAAAAAGATCCAGCAAAAACCCTCAATAGATTGCTTTAAGTATTACCAATAGAAAGTGCTTGAAATATATCACAATTATTATACTTTTAAAAGTTTGAAGACTCTGATGAAATTAGGAGCTCTGGTAAAAACAGGTCAAAATATAAAAACAGTTCATTTTGGATCAATCTATGTGGGAGGGGGGATTCTTGCCTCTATTAAGTTATGAAATGAGTATTATAAGATCCTCAGCTCTGGACACCAGAAGACTACAGAAAAAAAACTTACCAGTAGTATTATCTCCAACAGTTGCTTGTTTGAACAAAGCATATAATTCTAACAGCTCCTCATCTGTTGGTCTTTTTGTTAAATTTTTAACATCTTCAGCAGCCTTGTTAAACTTCTAGAAATTCAAAACGATGAGTTTTTCTGAATCACAAAGACTAATGTTTGCTTCTTGCTGTATCATTGAGACACAATTTTAAACTAGTCATTCTTAATATCATCTAATAACAACAAAACAATTGTTCTGGGAAATTTTTGTCAGCTATAAATCTAAAAAAACTGAAGCAATAATGAGAATAAATTAAAGATCTGATTACTATTTGGCATTAGATAAAAATACTATCAATGAGCATGTTTAATTTCAAAATTGAGAAAACCTCACATCTATATAACAAAAAAAAAATCGTATTCTGTGATCAAACAAATGCAAAGACATCTTGGTAATTTTCTATTGTATGACATTTACATTAAGAATCATTGCCTCTTGCCCAATACCTAAAAATTTCCTAATTGTCTGCTTATATTTCAATGGGCTCTTCCCATATGACAAGGTTAATGAGTTCTAAAACTGCCCTATGATCAAATCCTGTTTTCTGTAAAAATGCATTTTTGTCATAGAGTCAGCACTTCATTATTTACACCCAATCCACAGTGAACTTTCAATGCCTCCACTCTTTAAAAGAGGAGTTATGCTGTATTTTCATCTTGTATTTGGGTTCTTTGTACAGCTAGAAGTTCCAGCACTTTCATTATGGCCTTTTGCAAGTTAACTCTAGTATTAGTTCAAAAACGTTATGTAGGCTCTTTTAAACTATTCATAAATTCTACATAGTTCACCACACACAGCTGTGCTAAATGAACCACCTAAAACCGTCCCTAATGCTAAATTTTCTTATTAAGTATTTCATTAGGGAAAATCCTTAAATTTGCTCCAAGCTGCAATTTAAGGTAATTAGTTAGCATATTTTAGCCATATACCATGATAACTATTCTAAATACACTGATAGTTAATAGTAGTATCTAGTCACAAAGTACATAATAGCTGGAGTCTAATCTTGGAAAATATAGCCTAGTTTTGGACATAGGATCTTAAAGTCAGAATAAAGCAACTCAGCCACAATGTTGTGAAGACATATAATGATGTTGTAATAAGCTATTCTAAAGGGTAATTTGATTAAGATTAAATGGTGAAAAAACAAGTTTTCATAGATTAATGCCAGTCAATCCTTATTCCCTATAACTATATCATATCTGAGACTAGGAGCTTGCTACCAATTCTCCAGAAATATATTTTTTAGTAAAATTTGTGAATTATTAGTGACTGTGTGATTACTGGTGGCTAATCACCATTTCAACAGTTAAATGTCTGAAAAGATCTATTAAACCTTCTAGAGAGTGGATTGTTTCACTATTGGGTTTCTCTAAAATTTCTTAATAACATTGTGATTAGCTTGAATATTTTAAGCAAACAAAAAACTTATAATTTTAAGTGCACTAATAGTCAACAGTGGAGCCTAATCATAAACATGCAGTTTGGGCTTGAGCCTATGCCTAAAAAATGCTGCTGTATCTTGAAAATCAAACAAAATTTCTAAATCATAGTCAGACTTTATCCTGGATACATTCAATCTAAGGCAAGTGATGAGAGAAGGATGATTATATTTAGATATACTATGATATAGGGGTTACTTCTGTTTAAGTTTAGATTAAAAAAAAAGTTTTCCCAGATTGTAGTCAGCCAATCCTAAGCTCTGTCCCAACTATCTACACCATATGCAAGATTAGGAATCTACTTTCTAAGTTTATGAAAGACAATTTCAACCAAAATACTTGTCTAAGGTTATGCACTTTCTGAGTACTGGTGATTCCTGTTTGATACCTAAGTACTGGTGATTGTGTTGATGATTGTTACTCATAATTCAAATCTCAATTTTCTTTGATAAGTATGTGACTATCTTGATTTTGGGTAAAATTCTGGATTAGGGACTTTGCTGATCTTGGAAAGTAATTGAGTTATGTAAATAAAACTTTCAGTGATGAACCCAGAACCTTAAATATAGCCTGGGGTGGTGTTAACAAGCTCTTGTATCAACCTTTTTACAATTTCTAGTGCATTTTTTGTATGTATAGAGGGTCTAAATAAATTATTATTATATCAGATTATATACATAACATGTTTATACCAATTTAAATTCAGTCAAAAAATGTTGTATCTTGATTTGAGTTTTCAATTTCTTCCTTATTGACTTCAAATTAAAAAAAAATTAATTCCTGTTATTTCATTAGAATTTCAAACCATAACAAGGGTTATTTTTCCAAAGTTAAGAAATAAGTTTACAGATCTTTAAACCCTTATTAATTGGGATTGAACAAAAGTAATGCAGCTCAAATCATTTTTCTTGTGCCTCATTTAAGCAGAAGATAAATTTTGCAAGCTTTTCTTTTTATAACACAAAGATTGTACTGCCCATCAAAAATCCCTGTACTTTGGAGGGGGAGGGAGTGGGGATATGTACTTCAACCTACCTTCCCAGGAGATCATTTATGCTCTGAGGCTATTCCTGAGAGTTCACCTAACTCAACTACATTCTAATTTCAGCAAAATCCCCTAGTCTAAAATTTAGCTGGGTGTTACCATAGCTTACACCATGGGTTAAGTTTAGGTAAATAAACATATCTTTATATAATTTAGCTAGGATGAAAGAGAACACATCACTTAATGCCTATTTTACGCAATTTTTAAAATCAATTGCAGTTTCTGGGCAAATTGTATTTTTAGCCCCCAAAAACTAATTTATTACTTTGTTTTAATTTCAGACTGTGATGTAAAGTTAAGACATAGTTAAAAACTAGCCTATTCATACATAAAAATTAGTTTATATTAGTTATCAAAAATAATTTTTTTCTATGGTTTTGGGGTATAAAAAGGATTAAAACATTGGTTTCAAAATTTGCTATTTCATTATAAAATCCATTTTGTTAAAAGTTATATAATCTGCAAGCATTTATTTGTCACTATTAAGTCAGGAAAATTGCTCTATTTTTCATCTGCCATGTTTATTCTCCTGGCTTTGATATTTTTCAATCTATAGGTGAAATGGCAGTTTTTAAGTGGCCTTACAGAATAAGAAGAAAACATGGCAGAATTTTTTTTGTTCAATTTAATCTTGACAAATCAATGTTTGTGAATTATATAACTTTTACAAAATGGATTTATCATGAAATAGTAAGTTTGAAACCAATGTTTTAACCTATTTTTATATTAAAAAATATATAAAGGAATTATTATTTTCAAGGGTCCTAAAAGGGATTAAAATTGAATTTGCAAGAAAGCAAAGTTGTTTTGTTCTGAATTCGAATAGGCCTAGGCATAGACATGTCAAGTAGGCAAATTTTTAAAAATAGCAATCAGAAGTTGGCTAACATAGTAGCTTAGCAATACCTTCCTGGAGTATGTTTTGGCCCTGAATTCATAACTGAAAGTTTTGGTAAAATTCTACTTTAGATACTTTTGGCTATCTTGTAAAGGGGTTAGGCTAGGAAAAATGGAACTTTCAGGGATGGGTAAAATTGTACTTTAGCTACTTTTGGGTGTCTTGGAAAGGGGTTAGGTTAGAAAAATGAAAATTTCAGGGATGGGTCTACAGGCTAAAGTTTGTCCCCAGAAGGTTTTTTTAAGTACCTACCTCCACCCCTTCTCTCTCTAGAGGGCCCTGAAATTTGCATACATGATAGGTCTATATCAATTGGAATTTTGACAAAACAAAATTTTATCTTTGTTCTCTGGCTTTGGTTCTGAAAATACAATTTCTGTTAACTGAGTAGAATTTTAAGCCATTTCATTTTTTTTTTATTTAGGAAATGTATTTGCATATCTTAAAAACCTTATAAATTAGGACTGAGCAAAGTTTCAGTACTTTCCCATTGGCTATGGGCCTTTCTAAAAAGTCAAGTTTGGTTAATGCTAATGAAATAAAATAGGATGAATAGCCTATATAATAGTTTATAAAACAAATTTGGGCTATATATTTGCACATTAGGGGGATGGAGATAAAGCAGAGCATAGCCTATAGGCTATCAAGTACATAACCTAAGTTAACCTAACCTAGGTACCTTTTTCTTTCCTTAAACCCCCAAATAACAACAGTTAAAATATCATAAACGCCTTGAAAACCATGCTAAGCATTGCATTACTGTATAGCAGTGTCTTGAATTAACATGTCAAAAATGGTTTTTTGTGACTGGTTTCCTTGTAAAGGCCCATATAATGGGAAAATTCTGATTGTAGCCTACATTGTTCAAGCAGAAGATCTATTTTGCAAGGTTTCAATTTTATAACACAGATATTTAAAGGTCATCAAAGGAAGGACCCTCAAGAGTGAGGGGTGGAGGTAGGCTACTTCAAAATACCTTCCTGGGAATACTCTAGCCTGTAGACCCCTCTATGAAAGTTTCATTTTCCTAATTTGCCCCTTTCCAAGATAGCCCTATAGTTACTAAAGTAGAATTTTACCAAGTTAGCCTAACTTTCCAAGCCTCTTCACCTCATTCAAAAGCTTTGTCCTTGAGGCTAGCGAAGCCCCCTTGTTCAAAAATCCTTATAGCTTAGATCAAGTTTACTAGCAATTGCATTGAATTTGGGGACTAGGAGTGATAAACTACCTCATCAAGTGACATTTCAGTGTATTTAATTTTTTACAATTAGGGCAAGTTATCAGCAGCGAAAATGAAGAACCTTCCTGATGAAAAAGATGATGTACCACAGAGTTGCCGTCGGATGAAAAAAAATAAATAGATTTAAGTAATTTTTTGGTTGATTGACAGTACTATTTTTTTTGTGATGACAGTACTCTTGGCATAGCTGGTAGAACTGTGTCTGATCTTCGTTCAAAGATGAAGGCCCTTTTTGAAAGATTTATCCAATGTTTGATGTAAATTATCTTGCCTTAAATGTCGGGAAGTATTTTTTTTCTCATTTTCTCCAGAGTTTCAAAGGCTTGCTCTGACTTAAATGAAATACACGTAGCAAGAGGTTCTCTAAGTAGACCTAAGGATCTTTACGTTCGATTCCTAGGCATCTTCCTTAACGAAAATCTTTCCTTCAAGCATCATACTGACCTGATTAAAATGAGAGTCTCCAGGAGCTTTGGAATCCTTAGAAAGCTCAAACACATATTTCCAGGGTCGATTCCTAGAATCTTGTTCTACAGCCTAGTTTCTTCTTATGTTTCATATTGTTCTGTTATTTGGATGCCAACTTTTCCCTCGTCTCAGATGCCATTTTCAAAACTTTATGATAAAGACTCTTATTAAGGCAACTAACCGATCTTCACTTAAACCCTTGCTTGATTTGACATCTCTCTATTTTCTTTTTTGTTCTTCTTTCATTTGTTTACTGTTGCACGGCCATCTTCCTGCTGCTCTTTACAATAATACATCTTTTGTTTCTGATCAGTCGAATTATCATCTCCGCAATTCCAGCAATGTACAGATTCTTCATACTCCATCAGTGAGGTCTGACTTCAATCCCCTGACAACTTGCAACAGGTTTTGGAACACGCTCCCAGTGTCTGCACAAAGCTGCCACTCGTTTGGTATGTTCAAAAATTATGTTAGAGAATTTCTAGATACTTATTAAGATTTTCCGGTTTTCCTTGGAGTTAATGTCTCTGGATTGAGTTGGATATTTATTTGAGTTGGTGAAATCATGTGCTATCCCGTGCCTAGTTTGTCATTCTGGAGATTATTAAGGTGGGCGACTGGATTTTTTTTTTGCATTTTGTTTATATTTTTTTTGTGTTGGTATTTTTTTTCTCCCCTCTTCTTTCCCAGCCATGGAGCCTTATGGGGCAGATTTTGTTGAAGTAGTTTTTTGTTTTGATTTTTATTGTTAAATAAAGACCTCAGATTTAGTGATTTTCTTCAATAATCTACTGATCTACGTGGTGATTTAGCGTTTTTATTTTAGGCAGTATACGAAATCACAAGAAATAGTGATAGAACACTAGGGGTGGCGACCCCGTATACACTCTCGATAAATTTGGAGTAACAAAAAATAGCCGTAGCCTCTCAAAAAACACCAAAAATAAGTCAGATAAGGTTTTTACCCCTTCCCCAACAATTTTTATTTTGTGTATATTTGCCCGTATACATTTATTGGACGGAACAGTGCCTTAATTACTAAAGGCAGTAAGCTATTAATAGAAGCGAGAGAAAGTTATCAGATCTTTAGTTTTTATCATATAAAGCAATAATCACGTAAAATTGCAATTAATATATTATAAAATTTACTTCAAAGCGAAAGGTTTGAGATTAAATATTTCACCAGAGTCAAATAACATTTTTTAACAAACCAAATACCACTTAAGTTTCACTTATTTCCTCATTTTTGTCGCCAAGTTAGGTAAAACTTCGCTAACTTGTCATCAAGTTTCAGCAACATTTTTTTCTCGCTGAACTCTAGTTTCGTTTTTATTGAGCAAATCATTTTTGCCCATGATGCCGGCGATGAAAAGCGTGGACCACTTACCAGCATTTTCGCTAGAGTTTTAAGTGAAAATTGATTCAAAAGGGAGCAATAATGGACTTTGGTAGATTTCGACACTACCAGAAGAGCTCGATACTGGATCCTTTCCAGGCGGTCCTTCTGGTCCAAAGTCAGGCCGTAATGCCAAAAGGGACAAGTTTATTCCACCAGTGCTCTGACAAATGTAAGAACAATATGCAATAGATGGGGGGTTGGAACACGCTGACAAGCAAAGAGTTTTAAAGAAAGGATACCTAGGTTTCTCCCTTTGATCATCTCCTGTGTCTGTTTTTTCCACTTCAGGTCATGTGTGAGATAAATTCTCAAGAGTTTGATATCCATGATGCCTGAGACATTCTGTAAAGCAAGGGATAAACTGTCCCTCAGAAAAGAGAAAGTTAATATGAGCGAATTTTTCACGATTGACGATCAGTTTGCCCTCCTCAGCTTGACGTGATAAACTCGCCATTATTCTGTCTGCCTGACTTGAAACACTCCTTTCACCCAGCACCAGTACGGATAGACCATCAAAGAATTTAAAGCGATCTGACTCATCATTTGCCAACTCTGTAACCATAACCAAAATAGGTAGAGAGCCTAAAATTGTTCCCTGGGGAACTCCACAGTAAATTGGCTGGGGATCAGAATAGGCTGATTTATACTTAGTTTTTTTTACTTCTGCCTGAAAGAAAGTTTGCAACTATTCTTATCAAACTTCGCGATGAGGTTGACCCAGCGTTCAGGCTCATCTAGATGCTTTAACATCTTATCAAGCACACTAACTAAGCAATGGCTTGTTGAACTCTTGGGAATATTACCGAATTGCTGAGGGTCAATTTTATGCAGAATAAAAGTTTTCATCCACCCAGAGATGAAACTTTCATAAATCTTGCTAAAAATCGATGTCATCGTAATAGGCCGCACACCAGTGAAATCACAGGGTGCTCCTTTTTTAGGGAAAGGGGTTATGAATCCACTTTTCCAAATTCGCGGATACTGGCCTGACATTGTAATCTTGTTAAATATTAAAGTTAACGGAGCACTTAAAAATTCAAGAAAAACCTTAATGAGGTCAACAGGAATATCGAGTTGTGTAATACTGGTCCTCTCATCAATTTGAGGCGAAGTTGAGATTCTGTGATGATGGGGAAATCCATAAGATCTGGTGAAGCATGCGGAAAATTCTCCGAGCTTAGTGGTGGAAGTGACTAAACAATCGCTGCCAGATGAGTGTTATAGACGATCTGCAGTTTCTTTGTCCGGCTCATCATAGCCAAAATCCAATCCAGTCTGCGTTTTACCTGTCATTTGTTTTATCCTTTTGTACAACTGTCCAGGCTTAAAATCCAATAAATGAGATACTTCCTTTTGGTAGTACAACGCCACTGCCTGACGAATCATTCCTCTGATTTTATTCTTCAGGTTAGTAGCTTCTTTATGTTTTTTGTTCCTGAAAAGTTGTCTCATTTTCCTGTTTAGTACTTTGATTTCTTTTGTAACGTATGGACGATCTGCTGAAAAACGTTTGTTAAATTTTTCAGGAAAATAGAAATGGTACTTGCTGAGAAGTTTTTCTAGAAAAGTAGTGGCCATTTCATCAGCATTAGCCGTAGTAAATATACCGTCCCATTTTTCAGTCGTGGGCCAACTACCGAAACCAAACAATCCGCTGTTTGTGATTGGCCGACTTGTAGTTGTTTCTGTAGTGTACGTGACCAGGACTTTGCTATGGGGTGTAGCTTATGGGGGTGAAGTGGTAGCTTCCCCCTATCGGGGGGCCTGGGGAGGTTTTCCTGTAGAATTGAGACATGTTAGTAGATATGCAGTCCAGAGCCACACAACGTTTTGTTGTTGGTCAATTAACTAACTGTTTTAGACCTAATCATGCTTCCAAAGACTCAAGTCGTAGTTCGTTAGCGTCACCAAGCAGGAACATACCACCCGTGGGGTATTTACCCTGTACGTAGTCAGCGCTTAATTGAAGTTTTTCCCGGAAAGCTTTTTGAGAATTGACATCTTGTCCTGGCGAATAATAGAAAACACAAACAGCTATACCATTATAATGGGAGGGCAGGCGTTTGGGTTTTGCAAATACCCAAAAAATCTCATCATAATCATCGAGCACAAGTACCTCTATCTGAAAAGCAGGAATTTTCTTATTAATATAAATTGCAAGACCTCCTCCCTTTTTTCCAAGCCAGTGGTCATCTGGGCGTGACTTAATCATTTTATCATAACCGGATCAACTGATTAGATCAGGATTTTGCCTATGAACCTCTGTTACTGCTACTATTGAGGCTCCAATTACTTGAGCTAAATTCTCCAGCTCAATAATCTTATCTGTATTTAAACTTTCCGCATTACTATACAAAAAACTAGGCAGAGACAAAATGTCAGAAGAGTATTCTTTTACTTTTGTTTTCACCTTAGTCATTGGGCAGTCAGTTTCCTGGTGTTCGAAGGATTCTGCAAAATCAATTTTTTCAACTGAGGAAAACCTGTTACTAAGTGGGACGGCGTGGCTTATTGTCGAAACGCAGGAGGCTGATATTTTAGGAAGAATAGATCTAGGGACTAGGGGAGGGAGGAAGGGGGAGAGCTCCCAGAGGAACCGGAGAGATACGCTGAGCCCATCTGACCCGTGGTGACCGCGAAGAAGGGATCCAGTAACGCGATGTCGGTATTGAAAAAGGTTGTCGTGGGCGCGACTAGGGGGAGGGAACCGAAAAGGTGGGTTTCTTTGGCTCAGCTGTTGGCCCCCTTGTCTCGACAAGTTATTTTACACCGGCTCGGGTCTAGGATTATTGCTTGAAGCATTGCTTCCATAAACAATCTGGCTAAGGCTTGCATACTACAATCGAATACTGGATCACGGTTAAAACGATTAAAACGAGGCAAACGGTCAAAATACTTAAAAGGCACCGAACGATTAATGCGACATTTTAAATTGCTAACACTATGGGCAAAACTGCACAACTTGTTGGCACAAGCCATAATAGGGCAAAGATCGACATGATCGAAATTGCAATTTGTTGCTTTGCACTTTTTCAGTCTGTATTTTTAGCATATACGCAGAAATTTACAATTCTTTTTTTGTTGCAGGAATCTCCTTCGAAATACTTGCACACTTTATTTACACGGGAATTTTCTCGTTGATTTGATTGTTTCTGCTTATCATTAACGTTTTTGCTTTCATGAATAAACGGACACTGTTCACCAAGTTTGCATGTACCAGTTGATATAAAAATGAAACACTTTTTCTTAGTTTCTCGTCTTTCGGTGATTCCTAGTCCTTCAGCAATTTTCACCACTACGGCACAACTTTTTTCAAATAGTTGTAAATTCAGAGTTTCGATTTCAGTCTGTTTCATCGATAGCGATTGGGCTTGAGATTAATTTTTTTCTTCCATGCTGTGAATCTTTTTTTCGAGTTGCAGGATTAAATTGTCTTTTGAAAGGCAACTCTCACAACTATTGGGGCAATTTTGAGGGGATGGGTTCTCCAAAGGCGGGAAAAATATTCTTGGGGTTAATGACAGCTTATGCAGGAGTATCAGCCTCAGGGTGCTCAATTACAACAGCCATAACACATGAGCTGCATTTCCAGTTGGGCTTTTCTTGCCGTAATACTGGTGTGGTTCCAGCACAGGGGGGATGGAACCATAGACGGCATTTCGAGCACTGAATCGTCAAACCTTTCCCACACGACCTCTCACATCCAGGGAAAATATAAGCAGCTCTGGTTCGTGTCATATTCGTATTGAATTTTACTGGTAATACAACTAGTTAATTCGTATTCGTTTAATCAAATAGCTTTCGTAGCAAACAAAACGAGTCCAAGGTTAATTTCCTTCAAAAATAATTAGTTGTCAAATAATTTAAGTTCCGATTCTGAAACTATTTTAAATAAAAAGTCTGTAGGGTAATCAAATAACTACTAACTACTACTAACAACTCACCACAGCACCAAGCCGCCTGAGGCCAACACAGCCACGCACGCTCCTCCCACACCCCAATTTATTCAAAGCCTCCCTTTTTACACCCGCCCACGAAGTTCCCATTTCCTTTAAATCTTTCTTTATGACGTCATCCCACCCCAGACGGGGACGACCTGCTTTCCGTCTAGCCCTAGACGGTTGGCCAAAACGAACAATCTTCGGCAATCTGCCATCCTTCATCCGCACAACGTGCCCTAGCCACCTCAACCTTTCTTTCCCTATAGCCCTACAGAGCGGTATTGAACAACATTTTTCGTACAGCCTATTGTTTGAAATATGGTCAGTCAGCCGGGTAACCGGAACAATCCTTAAGCAATTTCTCTGGAAAACATTTAGCAAATCTTCATCAGCTTTTCGGAGCGCCCATGCTTCAGAGCCATATTTGACCACTGTCATCACTGTAGCTTCTAGTATTCTATTCTTGGTTTGCAGACTTATCTTCCTATTCTTACAATCTTTTTTTAACTGTGAAAAAACGCCCTGAGCCTTGGCTGTTCTACTTTTAACATCTTCACTGGTCCCACCATCTTTACTAATAATACTACCAAGGTAAGTGAAGCTGCCCACCTGATCAATATTTTCATTACTCAACGTCACGTTTTCTTCTTCACTTATTCTTAGCCTTAGTGACTTAGTCTTTCTAACATTAATTTTCAAACCAATTCTAGCACACTGAACTCGCAAAACCTCTTAAATTACATTCATTTTGCTCACACTTTCTTCTAGGATGCTTAAATCATCAGCATAATCCAAACCAGGAGACTTTCCTGTGCTCCTTAAAACAAAGTCCATCAAAATAATCCATATAAAGAGGGATAAAACACAACCCTGTTTAACTCCTGATTTAATACAAAACCAGCTGCTAACCTCATTTCCTACCTTAACCGCAGCAGTGTTATTCTCGTATGTACCGTAAGTAATAATTGATATATTTAAAATGCAAAAAATTCTTTCTAAGGATACTTCCGACATAAAATAAACACTCCCTAATTAAGCTTAAATCCCGTTTCAAACTTGATTCTAAATTCTTAATCAGCAAAAGAGAAACTACATTTTATTCTCAGCCGAACATCAGCGCTAATCAAGGAAGACGGTTTCGAATTTCGCGAAGATACTCGGCAATAAAAAAATCACGAGATACAAAGTTCACAGGAAGTTTAAGTTATCATAGGAGTATGAATGTTTAGTCAACAAAATATTGAAAATAAATTATTGGATGGGTAGTTAGCATAATGAGTTTAGTTTGCAAACATAATTACAAGGTAGCGGGCCCTCCACACGAGTTGGGCCAATTGTGAAATAGCTCTTAGCGCGCAGAATCAAGATTAGCGTCTTATTGTGTTGGAAAAGTGTTTTTCGAGTCATTGAGGCAATTATTACTATTCAGAACCCAGGCATTATGATTACAGACATTATATTCCTACCATTCTGTGAGCAATTATGAAATTATTATTCTGACAGAAGTGAAGCCTTGCTCACATACATACGTTCTTGTCCACCTGATATGTAAGTCTCAATAAAACTATTACTTTCTATTTGTGTTTGCTCTTATTATATGCCTGTATCTCATCGCACAATAGATAACTAGTTCAATTGCACTCCATTGGCAGCGCTCCCTAAGGAATCTGATTTGGAGATAATTAGAGGAAAAGAGGTTACACTTTTATAGTTACATATTTTATTTTCTCGCTAAGATTGAGAGTGGTGCCGTCAACCATTTACCTTACTCCCTATTGCTGTGACGCAGTCCTCGATGGCAAAATTGGCACAATCCATAGCTTTACAAGTGGCGCGATCGGAAAACTTATAAGGTGCAAGTTCACAGCTTTAAACCTCAACGGCGCAGTTGGCGCGATCAATATAAGGATTAAAACCCCTAAACATTACATTTGGCACGGTCGTAAACTTGGCGGAAAACATGCGAACTAGTTACGCTACAAACTTTGTAGTTTAAATTTATATTATTGGAGAGATACATTTATAAGAAAAAGTGATTAGACCTATAACCGCTAAGTTATTATAGGAAAACCCTTTAAAATATCTCACAGGAGATAATAGCCTCCCCCAAAATAGGTTAAGGGAAAAAAAAAATTATTTTGAGTTATTCAAATACAAAAATGTCAGAAGAATTAAGCGAACTCTTAATGGCGCAAAAGTTGGTCGCGAAAAATGTAGAGATAACAAAATATATTCCGCAATATGAAGGACAAACAGATGTCGACGAATTTAATATCCAATCGGCCCAATTTGTAGAATTAACAAAAACAGAGCTAGAAACGTTAGTCGGTATGCTCCTACTAAGATTAAGAGGGAAGGCCTTGACCTTCCTAAACCAAATTGAAAATACTATAGGAGATAGTAACAGCTTGCCGATAAATACAATAGAAAAATTGTTAACGGCATTCAAAGATAGATTTATCGAAACTAGTTCGGCAAATAAATTAAAACACGGAATGGTATGTTTTGACCATACACAGAATGTAAGAGAATATCTTCACAATATAAGGATTTCAATAGAAGCCAAATTCGGAAAAGGTTCAGGAGAATTGTATGAAAAAATCATACTACACATCTTTTTGCAAGGGCTACCTCCAAAATTATATAGAATGGTAATATCCAAAAGCATCCAAACGTTGGACCTTGCAGTTCAGGAGGTGGGACGAATGATCGAAATTGATACGATCGTGGCAAATCACAGTAAAACAAAAATAACTAGCATAGGCGAATGAAACGCAAGCCTGACCTTCAAGGGCGATCAAGCTTCTCCAAATTTCTTTTCAAGGGATAACTCCCCAGTGCCACAAAGAAATAGAACGCAAGAGCCCAAGAGGCAGAAAACAGTAAGTTTTCAGCCCATTAAAACAATTAATTATGGAAATAGTTCCACAATTGTAAGATGATATAGTTGTAATCGACCTGGGCATATCACGAGAGAGTGCCGCTATAGGATTAGGGACACAACGGCACCAAGGATTGCCGTCGGTAATACGCAAAATTATTCGGGGGAACAAATTATAGCGCCAGGGGTGCACTAGGCTATAGCCAGGGAAGATTGCGCCAATCAGTACCTCACAACGCGTACCAACCAAATTTGTACAATCCTCCTCCCAATAGAAAAAATAATTATCGATTCGAAAATCCAAATACTCGTCAAAACCAATATGGTGCAAGGATGGTATATAGAAATCCCGAAAATTTGCCGACGGGATATGCAAATTTATTAAGCCAGCGGCATTTGCAGCTGACGCCAGCACCCAGCACTGGCGCAAGAAATCCAAACTACCGTAATAATACATGGAAAAGTCGACAAACAAATGTAAATCATTTGGCTAGAGATTCCATGGACATATCTGAATCTCTATTGCAGACACCGACGTATGAAATAAATCCTAAGGGAAACGTGTCAGTTCCCTCAGAAGAATAAATTGGACCCAGAAGAGGCCCAGGATATTTTATAGGTCCAACCCAATAATAGTACCGTCCTTTAGTGATAGTAATACTATGTTATCTATATTTAATGATTTTTGTGTGGCAAATGTTTACTTTAAGGCTTTAATTGACTTTGGTGCTACGGTTAATATCATAAACTCATGCGTATTTAATATATTGCCTTCACATATTAGGCGACCGAGGAATTTTAATAATCCCAATTTAACTAGCGTGACAGGGCATAAATTGAATGCAAAAGGTTCAATTCGCCTAGACGTAAAAAGGGATAACACAATTTTTCCGACAAAATTTATAATACGCAACAATTTTCCGTATGAAGCCATCATTGGTGCAAATTTTTAAAGGTCTAATAGAGTACTATTAGACGTAGCAAACGAAAAGCTTGTCTACCCGGCTAAGGTAGGAGAAGGAAATTCTACCTTAAGAAATTGTAACAGAGGTTAGGAAGAGAATGTAACAGTAAATAAAATTTCTGGTGGTATAATGTCGCAATCTTTTGAACCTCATGTCTCGCTACAAAGAGTACATGGCATAATCAGAAATTTGTTTAATTATTCTGAGAGATATTGCAGAAATGAAGTAAATTTAAATAATAAGTGGATTGAATCTGCAAAAATAAAAATAGGAGATATGCGACAAAATAGGTTGAATGAAATCAAGGAAATAGTGGAATTACGGAAAAAAATAGGGAACCCCAATGAAGTTCAGGTGCAGCCACAGTTATTGGCGGATAGCCCCAGCTTAAATTTAATAGACAATGAAAATAAAGAAAAATATTATGAACTTGCTCCACGGAAAACAAAATTCCTTCCTAAAACAATGCAAAGATTTCTAATATAAGAAATGATTGAACCAGTGGAAACCAAATCTAAAATATGGCTCGCGGTCCCGTCAAATGAAATTCCTGAAAATCTGTTATGCGAAGAACAGATTATATCTTACGACAAAGGAGAAGGTTTTATCTGGGTAACTAATAACCACGAAAATGATACAATTACAATAAAAAAGGGAACATGTCTAGTTCAAATCCAAGTTATCTCGGAGAATGATTTAGATAGATGGGAAAATTTCAAAAGGAACCTAGTTAACGGCAATAAAACCTCAATTAACAAATACCCTCTAACTAAATCGCAATTCTTAAACAAATTTAAAAAGGATCATATTACGGGCTTAGAACTTAAAAAAAATATGCCAATTATTATGGAATTTCAAAGATTTGTTTTCTGCATCTGAAGATGACATCAGACTGACACCGTTTTACGAACATTTAATTCTAACAACCGGTAATCCTGTCGCGAAACAGCCATACCGTGTGCCGTATAAGCACAAAGAGTGGTTAAAAAAAAATAAAATTCATGAATTAGAAAAAATTGAAATTATAAGCCCCAGTATAAGTCCGTATTCTGCACCAGTGATCTTGGTACCAAAAAGAATGTCGATCTAAGACTTGTAGTAGATTATAGAGCCCTTAACAAACAAGTAGTTAGTTATAAATTTCCTTTACTAAGAATAGATTAAATCCTTGACTATCTCGACCAAAAACAAAATTTTCACTTCTCTTGACCTGACACAAGGCTATCATCAAGTGAATATATCAAAAATACATGTCCACAAAACTGCATTTTGTATGACCAATTGTGGTTCATATGATTACCTAAGTGAACCCTTTGGTCTCAGGACCATTTAAAGCATGTGGTGTAGAAACTAATAACATCTATTAAGAAGATTAAAGAATGTCATTAATTTTATTGATGAGGTCAAATTCGCAGGGGTAAACGCTGAACAACACTTAGCAACATTAGCTAATGTGTTCTAAGAATTCAGAGAGGGCACTTTTAAATGCCGGCCTGAAAAATTAAATTTATTTAAACCTAGAATTAAATTTTCAGGAGTAGTGGTGACGCAAGGAGAGATATCCCCAGACCCAGACAAAATAAAATGTGTTGAAAACCTCAAACCCCCTAGAACTATGAAAGAATTAAGAGGAATTCTGGGTCTTACTGGTTACTTTAGAAAATTCGTGCGCAATTACGCCCAAATTGCGAAACCCTTCACGGAATTAACTAAAGGGAACTCCTAAAATATTACCTGGTCCCAGGAAGCTCTAACTTCCCTAGACCGTCTCAAAAAGTCACTCACTTCGGAACCAATAATATCGCTGCCTGATTTTGAAAACGGACAATTCGTGGTCACAACCAATGCAAGTTTGAAAGGCATTGGTACTATTCTTTCGTAGATAATCCCGATAGAAAACCCTAGTTCACTAGAGGGAATACCTAAACAAAAAAACATAAAAAAAGTTACATGCTATTCGAGTAGAACTTTATCAAAAGGCAAAAGTAGTTATTCCGCCACCAACTTAGAATTATTATTTATAATCCACCACTTGGACAAATTTAGACACTATTTAATTGGTAGAAAATTTATATTACGTTCAGACCATAAAAGCCTGCAGTATCTGCACACTTTTAAATCCCCCACGGGAATTCTAGCTAGATGGATTATGAAAATACAAGATCTAGATTATTAATTTGAATATTTAAAAGGTAAACAAAATGCAGCTTGTGACTTAGCAAAGAAATAGATAATTTTTACCATGATATTGATGAAGAAATACTATGCAGAATCATGACTGCTGAGGCAAATAGACACCAAGCCTCAATAATAACTGTAGTACTCAAAAATTTAACAACACCTAACTTTGAATATTTTCATTCAGATATATCTGTATACTTAGGAGTAACAAAAACCTTCATTAAAGCAAAACAATATTTTTAAGTCCCGACATCATTAAAAAAACCTGAGGAATTTGTGAATACATGCGAAGTGCGCAATTGAAGAAAAAACCCCAAGCTTATCCTAATCCCCCAATGGGAAGATTCCCGATAGCGAGGTTACCCTTTGATATTGTCTCATTTGATTTATACGGAACCAGTGGAGGCTTACCTGTTTCCAGCAGGGGCCATACTTGTATTCTTTCTGTTATAGATCACTTTTCCGGATTCACTTTTGAAAAATCATTAAAGAATCAAGGCGCTTACGCCACGAGTAAGGCGTTAGAGAAATTATTTTTAAAATTTGGCATTCCAACTAAGGTTATAAGTGATAACGGAGGCATTTTTGTTTCAAAAGTAACAAAAGACTTAACGAGTTTTCTTAAAATAGAGAAAGTGGTGACATCCCCATATCACCCACAAGCTAACGGTAGAATAGAAAACAGGCATAAAATATTTTCGAATGTACTAAGCATTTATACAAAAGACAACAGGAACGACTGGGATCAATTCTTGCCTTATTTAACTAACAACATCAATACTGCTTATTCAGAAACAACCAAAGAAAACCCTTTGTATTTACTTTTTTGTCGCGATTTTAGAATTCCGTGTGGTGAGACTATTGAGCCCCGGCAATATTGCAATATCACAGAGGATTACAAACAAGAGTGCATAAATAGGATGAGGAAAACTTATAAGATAGTTAGGCAAGAATTGGAAAAATGTAAAATAAACAAAGAGCTAAGAAACCAATCCAAAATTAAAAGGAACATAGATTTTAAGATAGGAGATTGCGTAAACCTAAAAAATGTGGCAAAGCCGGAAGGCAAGAAACTCTCCAATAAATATTCTGGACCGTACAGAATAGTCAAACAGTATAATAACGATTCTATTTTTAAAATGGCGAACCCCGATAATGGAAAAACCTACAAGGCACACGTTAGCCGAATAAACAGAGACAAATTCCCGGAACGATGGTTATCGCGTCCCTCGTCTACCGATCCATCAGATGCAGAAGACGAACACTAGTGCAAGAAATGCCCCATTCCCCTGAAGACATGGCATTTAAACAATGGCGGAACCCCCCAAAAACTTTTGATTCCTCTCAGAGTTCTCAAGAATCTTTCAAATCTCCCGAGTTGAAAACTCAAGGCGAGTACTTAGAGAATAAACCGTCTACTTCCAGAGGAGTAGGAATCTATGAAGGAAGGGCAGGTGATACCTCAAAAACGCAAAGTGCCAATTCTAAAAGTTCTAATGCGGAATCATCAGAAACCAGTTCCGAAGAGTATTACGGCGAATCAGACCACATGGTAGTTAAAGAAACAGGAAAGTCAAGACCGACTTCAGCGGCCGCGCACGCGAAAGAAACAAAATTAAAAGGGCAAGAATTTTTGAAAAAACAATACAAAAAGTTTGATCTTATATCCCTAGCAAAACCGAAAAAGAAAAAACCGCAAGAAGTCGAGGAGAAAGTAACGACACAATCAGGTAAAATGGTTAAAAAACCCGATAGATGGAATTACCCTTAGTCAGTATAGGATTACGAGATTTTTAATTGATAGGTGTCATAAAGGAATAATAATTTTAAAATCTGTCTAGGAATAAAAATGGTATAGCTATAAAAATACTAAAGAAAATTTTGTCCAATATATTTCAGTATATGTGTAGTATATCAAAAATAAATTCTCGTGCTGAAGGCACACGGCAAATAGTTTTACAAAAAATAATATTGCTGAAGACAAAAAATATTTGTAAAAATATACGCAATTATGAACTGATCATTTTCAGATATCATGACGACAGGATCTAAGCCTATCCGTAAGGCGATAATTGATACTGAATTCATTACAATAACGAACGCGAAGGGAAACATTATATATTCGTCAACCACCAACATAGTATATTAAAGAATATTTTTTATTCTCGAATCATAGTAAAGATTAAAGAATATCATATCTTCGGCAGCCCAATCACCAACATAGCTGGTTGACGAAAAAGGAAATCAGATATATGTGAAAGAATGGGATTTAACCTACAATCTTAAAGGGAATTAAACATATCAAAAAACAAGTTCTCAAGTACTCAACAAGATCATAAATATGCAAATCTCAGAGAAAGAAATGAAAAAGATATCAAAACAACCACGTTCACGCACACCCATTCTATTGGCAAATTCCTTATAAACGCAAGGGCAAGAATCCAGGTAAGAAATACCGAAATACAAACGATAAAATTACAAGGGCTTAAGCCAGAAGAAAAGAAAAATAATTATAAAAAAGAGGGAGAAGATAATTACGAACATAAGAAATGTTGGACAATAGACGGTAAATGTCCATGTGCTAAACTAGCCATGGTCGACGAGCCGAAAAAAGTAGGTATCGAACCATTACCTAATCTAAATGAGAAAAGCTCCCAAAAAGTTTTAACTCGTTAAGCCTTCTTAATATTATACAGACAGAGACTACAAGCCTTATTTGAAGTATTTAATACGGAAATACAAAAATCAAAACAAAGTAACACGAAGATTTTTGAAGTATTCTTTCAAAGAAATAAATACCGTAGGTCTGCAGGCCTAATTCCCATCATCGGAGAACTAGCCTCCCGTCTTTTTGGCTTGACAACGGAGGAAGACTTAAACAGTCTGAGGGAAAATGTAAAAAAGTTGAATAATGCCATGAACATAACATTACACGTTCAGAAGATACAAGCCAGTATAGCAAATTACCAGAGAGATAAAGTTGAAATGATATCTAAGAAAATCTCAAAAACTGTAAACGTAATGAATTATTTAAGTACCAAAGTGGATCGCGTGGTGACAGACTCGAGCCTTACCATGGTATCACTCGATACAATTACCATGTCACTACTAAATCTGGTGACAGATGTTAGTAAGTTCGAATTCACATTATTTGCCCTCACGGGAGGAACTTTGTCATACGACCTAGTAGATCCTCCTAACCTAGAAAGTATGTTAGACGAAATAAAAAAGCACCTTGGCTTATATTTACCCATAGATCCAGAAGTATCAAATTTATTTCTTTACTATACCAAATAAAAAGTCCACATCACGGAAATAAATGAACAGTTATTCGCAGTAGTAACAATTCAATTGATAAACCAGGAATCCGTTTACGACTTATAAAAAATTTCTACCTTCCCTGCTAACATAAAGAAGACAAATTCATTTATGACTATCACACCTGAAGCAGAGTATTTATTTGTTGATCAAGATAGAAGAAAATATGCCCTAGCCAATCCACAAGACTTAAAAGAGTGCGTATCATTCAAAAACCTAGTATGCCAGCTTACGTTACCTATTTATAATGTCAAATCTGGATCTTTTATGTTAGATATATTTTTAAAAGACACACAACAGGAAGAAATACCAGATTCGTGCGAAGCCTTGATAGGAAGTAATAAACGAAAAATATTCATACACCTTAGAAATGATCTTTGGTTATTTTCTGTTCCAAGAGAAACTGTTGGAACCTTGTCTTGTTATAATAATACAGAAAGAATAGATCCAAGTTACAGGACAGAATTACTATTACAAGATGTGGGTACGATAACCATAAAACAGGGATGTTGACTTGTAACTAAAGAGTCAACAGTTCAAACACCGTTAATTACCTCAAGCATAAATATAATAAATAATAAAATAATCAATTTTAAGGCAATTAACCTGTCGTACACTATTCCAAATATAGAAAGTGAGGAAATGAAAACCTCGATATGGTCCAGAATAGAAAAGAATAAAGGGGCATTGCCTTAATATTGCCTTGTAGCGTAACATTAACCATTAAATGTAACCAATCGTGTTGCTTATTATGTATTATGAGGACTCGTTTTAAAGAACGTGTGATTCTGCCTCGTTATTTTTATTACAGGAATTGGAATAAAATATTGGAAATCATTCAATACAAGACGTAGTCCCGCGCAGATACAACTTAGTAGCATCTATTTTCATCATACCTCAACCAACGAAGAGTACTCACTCCAGGCAATTTTCGTCCTTGCTTCGTTTACGAAAATCACGGTTACCTTTTTGATCGTTGTCCCTCGACCACAAACCATATTGTATATCAGGTAACACTATCTAATACATCTCAATATCTAGTGCGTTACCCAACTATATAAACACATCAATCCAGAGAACCCCATCGACCAGTACAAGATATAAGTACATAATTATCACTCTTGATAATCCTTATGGACCCATGCACCATATAACTGTATAGTTACGATATTTGATGAACCCAAATTATTTACGTGTCACAGAATTACGCGTTGAATCCCTTTCGATCATTTCTCGGAACCCATCCTATCAACTCTATCAAATGCGAAAAGTTCCTACCTCTGTTATTCCATAAATATTACGAGATAATATCTGAAAAATAGATCTGGAAACCAACCACGGAATTACAGAAACCAAAATTAACCCCAGTGACTAACACCTCAGTGACAATATACTCCTCCCACAAGTTAAAGGAGTCACTAAAGTTTGATGTCGACCAATTCCAAATCCAAACATCAATTCCCCTGTGATTAACCAAGGAATCACCGCAAAAGCTAATAGATGCAAGCCATGAACGAACAATTTTATAAGAGAACTTAATCTTTAAGTGCACGAACGAACAATTTAATACGAGAATTACATTCTCTATGTACTTTAAGATATCCCAAGAACGATATGCTGAGATGAAAATCAACCCATCTATTATCAACGCAGTCCCAGTGTTCAACCCCTTAACGATAAAGCACCTCATGAACTATCCAAAAACAGCATGTGAGAATGAACTCTAATATCAAAATTCCACACACCTGTACCTGGAATTATCATTTCCCGTTTGACAATTAGAGAAAGCGTTTCGTCCAAGATGAACATAACCGTGCTCGAACTGTTCTATGGAGAAACTATATTGTAAGTGTTTTAAATTTTTTTGGCTAAGACGAAAGGAGTGAAGGACCATAATTTACAACAGAAGGAGTGAGTAGGCTAAGAGACACGTAAGGTGGTGAAATAGGTGTGAATTTACACATGTCCCATGTTAATAGTTTTGATAAATTAACAAATCCGATAACTCATTATAAGAACTATATAACGAACAAACCAAGTGAAAGTGTTTTAATGATTACCAGTGAATGTAGTGAGCATATTATTATATGCTTTACGTCGTTCATATATATATATGAATTGCTAGTTACTTAGACAGAGTTTATGTAAAATCGATGTATTTCCCCATTAATTTAACGTAGATAGGAAGCATAGTTATCCTATAGTTAGCAAAATCAAAAAAAACTTGTAAAAGGTGAATTTTCAAAAAAATTTTATAGTAAAAGTAGAATAGCCCCAACCTTGTTGGAAATGTAAATCATCAGTGTTAGATGTAGGAAAAAAAAAATCTTTAGTATAGTAGCTAGGCTGTAACCATAGATAATCTTAGTCCGGTAGAGGTACTTTAGAAAGGGATATATATAATAAAATAAGAAAAGTAATAGAGAAAATTTTTAAGCAATCTTGATTAAGCTAAAAAAAAGTATAAAATAACACAATTTCAATCAAAATTATGTATGACAAATAGTAAATAAATCGCGAATATTTCAAAAACCCAAGGGCAAGCAACTCCTAATGACGGGACGTCATTAAATAATGGGAAGGGTAATATGTAACGTAAGTAATATGTGATATATTTAAAATAAAAAAAATAAAATTTTTTCTAAGGATACTTCCGACATAAATTAAACTCTCCCTAATGAAGCTTAAATCCCGTTTCAAACTTGAGTCTAAATTCTTAATCAGCAAAAGAAAAACTGCATTTTAGTCTCAGCCAAACATCGGCGCTAATCAAGGGAGACGGTTTTGAATTTCGCGAAGATACTCGGCAATAAAAAAATCTCGAGATACAAAGTTCACAGGAAGTTTAAGTTATCATAGGAGTATGAATGTTTAATCATCAAAAATATTGAAAACAAATTATTGGATGGGCAGTTAGCATAATGAGTTTAGTTTGCAAACATAATTACAAGGTAGCGGGCCCTCCACACGAGTTGCGCCAATCGTGAAATAGCTCTTAGCGCGCAGAATCAAGACCAGCGTCTTATAGTGTTGGAAAAGTATTTTTCAAGTCATTCAGTCATTATTATTATTATTCAGAACCCAGGCATTATGATTACAGACATTATGTTCCTACCATTCTGCGAGCAATTATGAAATTATTATTCTGACTGAAGTGAAGCCTTGCTCATATACATACGTTGTTGTCCACCTGATATGTAAGTCTCAATAAAACTATTACTTTTCTATTTGTGTTTGTTCTTATTATATGCCTGTATCTCATCGCACAGTAGATAATTAGTTCAATTGTACTCCATAGGCAGCACTCCCTAAGGAATCTGATTTGGAGATAATTTGAGGAAGAGAGGTTACACTTTTGTAGTTACATATTTTATTTTCTCTATAAGATTGAGAGTGGCATGGCCACCCATTTACCTTACTCCCCATTGCTGCGGCGTAGTCCTCGATGGCACAATAGACAAACTTATTAGCGTTACAAGTGGCGCCATAAGAAAACTTATAAGATGCAAGTTCACAGCTTTAAGCCTCAATGGTGCAGTTGGTGCGATCAATATACGGATTAAAACCCCTAAACATTACACGTACATAGCACAAATCACATTAATGTATTTGTCTAGTATACCTTACAAGGATAAAACCTTTACTAAAGCTCTTCTATCAAAAGAATCGAACGCTTGCTCATAATCTAGAAAAATGAGGACCAAAGGTGTTTGAAAACTCAGGCACTTCTCAATTATTAACCTAAGAGTGAAAATTTGGTCGACACATCCTCTACCTTTTCTAAAACCGCACTGTTCTTGTCTTAAAACTTCGTTTACGGCATCTCTCAGTCTAAAAATTATCATGTTACCAAGTAGTTTTCTACCTTCAGAGACCAGACTGATGCCTCGATAATTACCACACTCACTTTTATCACCTTTCTTATAAAGTGGCTTAATTAAGGTTTTCCTAAAATAGTTTGGTACCTCACCGTTTTCAAAACTCATATTCATAATCTTCAGTAACTTATTTCTAAACTCAGAGCCGCCATATTTAATAAACCCAATTACCACACTATCAGCACCTGGAGCCTTATTATTTTTTAATCGTTTTGGTACTGTTACTTATTCTTCCTCACAAAACAAATCTTCCTTCACATTCAAGGTATCACAAACTTTTTCATTTTCCTCTATATCTTTTTCTGCAACTCTATCTTGGTTAAACAAATTCTCAAAATGTTCGGCCCATCTCTCTTGAGTTTTTTCCTTATCGCTAATTGCGGCCCCATTCCTGTCTTTAACTGGGCCAAGTCCGCATTGACTACACCCTCTCAATTTGTTAACATGCCAGTACAATATTTTACTATTATGGCATCTAACTGCATCTTCCAGATCCTCGGCAATTTTATCCATGGCCTCCACTTCACACCTTCTTAGTTCATATTTTAATGCTTTCTTGACTTTCTTTGCAGTCCCTTAACTAAATAATAAATAATCCAAGTTCAAAAGTTCAAGTTCACAAATGTTGATTATGATAAGTCTGTAGGGAATCACAATTGAGTACTGTATAATGAGACTATGTCCAGACTATATCGAACAGAGGTAATTGGCTGTTAAATAATTCAAGTCCCGATTCTGAAACTATTTTCAATAAAAGTCCATAGGGTAATCAAATAACTAAATAATAAATAATCCAAGTTCAAAAGTTCAAGTTCAAAAATGTTGATTATGATAAGTCCGTAAAGAATCACAATTGAGTTTTACTGTATAATGAGATTATATCCAGACTATATCCAACAGAGGTGTTTACAGTGTGAACTCCCAAACAAGACTAAAAAAACAGTGATTTTACTAAATTTTTGTTTTGCAGTCATTTTTGTACTTATTTCTTTAACAGCGCAGTTCATCCCCTCTTCTGCACAGAACTCTAGTTTTTGAAAGATCTTACTTCATTGCATCCACAGAATTTCTGTACATCGAATTTTAAGTGTCACTCACAACACACTACATCCCATCCCCACCCCCCCCCCCCACGTAATGCCTGGGAATGGCCCCATGTTATAAACAGAAGTTTGATGATTTTGTTTATCGCATTATTTTTTAGACTCATTTCTCTCAAAAAGTTGGTTGATAATAGAAAAATAATGTCAATCCGAAAAGAAAAAAACAAACAAACAAATTCAGCACTTTTGTATGTGAGCAGATCTTAAAGGTACATCCAGGCATTTCGCCGATTCCAATCAGGCTTTTAAGAAGTGCTTAGTACTCTGCAAGGAATTTGGACAGTTCTGAGTGAAGCATAATAGCTCTGGTTGAATGTGCTTCGACTATTCCCAATGCAGTACACACTATCTTTTTTCAACTTTGGGCTGTAAATCCCTATGTAAATACACAAGAATTCCGTTTTGGAAACATCAGTTGATTCTTTTAGTATTAGAGTATTTACCACCTCCAATGTCAGAAATTGCCTTCCCCCTGGTTTCAGGTCTAAGTTCACTTTTAATGAAAATGTAACATTATTTAGTTTTTTTTTCAGACTATCTAATAGCTAGTAATTAAATCACATCTCTGGGAAAGTTACCAGAGTCTAATGTTTAACTTTTTACTGCTTCTTTTATAAAAGCAATTGGTAGTATTTTATCATGACTATTCTAAGGATAAATGACTATTATAGGCGAACGCTGCAATGCCAAGCTTAATCGGGACTGCAGAAAAGGGAAAAAGCAAAGGAGAATATGAATATGTTCCGGTCTACTCTTGATTCCTTGATTTAGTGCGTAATAAAAGCTAATACGTACACTATAAATTCAGTTAGAACAGTAAGAATTACGTTCATGACTGATAGATGGTAAAGCTATACAACATGTTTCTGAGAACATAAATATTCTTGCTGGAAACGATTCAGCACTTTGATCAAAGAGATTAGACAAAAGATAAGTAATTTCGACTATTCATAAGCATAGAGGTTACAGGGTAAAATATTCTTATAAAGCGTAAACGCACCGGATTCTAGTAATGAAGTGACAGCTAAAGAAAGTATTTACTGCCGATACTGCAGTTCACAAAAATAAATAAATAAATAAACAAGATGAAAATAAAATTAGCCGAGTTTTAACCCACAAGCCAGTTACCAAAATGTTTGCACCAGATACCATCAAAATTAGCCAGTTTGGTGTAAAGTAAGCTAACCTGGCAACAGAGTTAAAAATGATAATTCTGTTAGCCAATGTTGCCATGGCCATGAATTTTGCTTTTGCTAATATATTTTTTTTTTTTGCTTGAAAAAATGTTTTCGTTATTACAAAGACCTTGTATTACTATATTGCAAATTTACGTAAAATGAGATTCAGCGCTGTGTTTCCCATAAACTATTCTTTTCCGCGGCCACTTCGTATAGAGGAGAATGGTATAAAAAGGTTTTAATGGGGCTCAATCGATCATAATTAAAAACGTCGAGTACCCTTTTAAGGAGTTTAAAGCAAACTGGCAAGTAACAACCCCTCACTTCTGTGCTTTTTTATGCCCGCATACTATTTAATATTTTTTCAAGGCTGTTTAATTGGCCGCTTCAACGGTACATTTTAGCAGAATAGGTGAGCCTGTCGTGCTTTATAGCCGGAAACTTCTAAAAGAATCTAAATTTGCATAATTGAGGGCACAAACTGGGCACTTAAGGACCAACCCATTTTAGCAGAAAACTAGGCAGTTTCCATGTTCTTTCAAGTGAAATTGTTCATGGATTCTCAAGCTCATTGTAAAAATGAGCTAATATGAAGCTGCAGAAGACAGGGTTCAAAAATGAGCTGAGTCCAAGCTGAGGACTGACTCGGAATCTAAAACGAGCTAAGTCCTGACTCGACAGTAAAGCGAGTTAAGTCTTGAATTAATATATGAATAGGCTAAGTTCTAATTTGGTCAAAAACAAGTTAAATATCTACTCGAAATACAGGCGAGTTTAGAGCAGGCTACGGAATGACACGGTGCAAAAACAAATTAAGTCCTGACTCGGTGTAAAGATCTTTTCAACACCACCCACCCGTCACGTTTCTGGCAGTGAGGTAGACGCATGGCCCCTTATTTTAACCAAGATCACATAAGAATTTGCGATCTGAATTATTGGAGAACCAAAATGGGTCAGTAGTCCCTGTCAGACAACACTCCTCCACCCCCTTTCGCAACTAAATTTTATCAAATGGGCATACATGTTGCACCTTGTTTGAATCAGAATCCTAAAACTATTTTAATTGGTAAACTTGGAGGCGCAAAGTAGACTTGTGGTCACAACGACACATCGTCTACCACTAGCTTTTCAGCTTAGTGATTGGTAGTTTTTTTTCTCTCCCATCGGCTTGAAAAATACGGAACAATTATCTTGTGCCAAGAGGATGTGATGATAATTGCTTACGAAGGCATTTTCCTCTTCTCTAACAATATTACGAAATTTTTCCAGTTCACTTGGAACTTACGGAGCAACTACCTCGGGAAAAAGAAAAGATATTTCATAGGTGTACACCGCTTCCAAGTCAAACACACCTTCCACAGGTATGTACGGATCAGCTTGAGATTAACTGGAATCATATTCAAATCCAGACAACTGAAAAATTCCTACCCAACTAAAAGACTGTACAAGATTATTCTTTAAATCTGTACTGTTATACAGAAATGGTTTTGAACACATTGAAACCAGTAAGGGACGTTGTTATCACTAATCCTGGCACTTGCGGATGCCAATGTAATTCTTTAAGCTCTTTCTGGCCTTGATGGATGAACAATAGCTGGGGTGGTAGGTCCTGAAAAGAAAAAAAATTGTTGACATTAGTTCAATGGCTTTACAAAATAGAAAAAAAACCAAAAACAAATCATCATAAGATTTACTGCAACACGAAAAATCTACCGACCAGACTGGAAGCCTTTCATGGAGACCATATCAATAAATAACAATACATGTGGAAAAAAAGAATAGCTGCAGTCAACAAGCGAATGGCACAACCAGCAATCTATTGAAATGAAAACAAATACACTCAATAAATACAATATATATATATATATATATATATATATATATATATATATATATATATATATATATATATATATATATATATATATATATATATATATATATATATATATATATATATATATATATATATATATATATATATATATATATATATATTTCTTACCAGAATGAAAAGAGAAAAAAGACCTATCGAGATCTTTCGTATTTTTAGTATAATGTTCTACTAATCACTTCATAGTTTATACAAATCACAATTTAATATTCATTTTGTTTCCTCATTTACTCTTTCCTATATTTTGTTTATTGAAGTTCCAGCATTACCTTTCTGAAAGAATTTCAGCATATTCAAAATCAAACGTTCATTATAATAATGCTACTACTGGGTTCATTGTCAAACCCCCTGCGCCGACATGCTTCTCCTTTATCCGTCTCCATTTATAGTTTTTGCTACGGCAACAGCCCTAAAAATTTCAAAAGATTCTAGGCTGTTGTTTATAAACTGATAAAAGCCCTTCTTTTCATTTTCCCTCTTGCATGCCATTTAAGGCAAATAGTCTGGGTGTTCAGTCTTTACAAATCCAAAGTACAAGTGTGAGTCATTTCTGCTGGGTTTTCATATATCCATGCTGAGTGGGCGCAATGTACTGTTTGGAATCCATATTCTTCAGAAATAGGGACCCGTAAATTTACAGTCCCTTAAAACTGAGTCCCACCTATTCAGAATGAGCAGATTTCACAGCTCAGACGGTTTGGACAACCCATTAAGAGAGGAGGGGTAAATCGATTTTCATGTATTTTGGAAACTCTTTGCACTGTCCGTGCCAATATACATGAGATCAGTTGGCCTATGAAACTTTTGGCCATTCAGGTCATGTTGCTAAATACATAAATTTATTTCCAGTCAAAACTATCATTTCTCTGAGAATTCAAGCAAACCAAATAAACACATTAAAGCAATTAGAGCTATGCGGGAATAACATTGCTGGGGTTAAGGCAGGAAATGAGGCTAGTAGCTGGTTCGTATAAAATCAGGAGTTAGGTACGGCTATAGTCTATCACCATTTATACGGATCATTTTGATGGACTTAGCGTTATGGAGTAAGGCAAAGGCTATGGAAGAGCATAGAATCACATCGGAAAGTGAACCTCTCCTAGACCTATATTATGCTGATGATTTGAGTGGTCTAGTTGAGAATAGATATGGGCGTTAATGTTAAGAATTATTAGAATAAGTAAAAATTATTCACTAAATTCTGCATTATGAGTTTTGGAATACAGTGTTTCAAACTCTTCATCAACTTCGACTTGTTAGAGAAACCCACTAACAGTGTCAGCAAATAATATTTTGTTAGCTCGTGAAAAAATATCTATCAGTAAAATTGTTCACTGAATTCTGCATTTACTAGTTTCTGAATACCCGACTTCAAATTCTGAACAAAATCCCAAAAATCCGTTAAAAATTGTAGCAAATGATCTTTTGTTAGCTCATGAAAACACATTATCAGTAAAAATTGTTCGCTGAGTTCTGCATTATCAGTTTTTGAATGTAGTTTCAAATTCTCCAACAACGACTCCATTTGTCAGAGAAACTCGCTAACAATATTTACCTAAAAATTTTAGCTCGTGAAAACACAGCCATCAGTAAAATTGTTCGCTGAATTCTGTATTATCAGTTTCTGAAAACTAGGCATAAAATTCTGAAAAAAAAAATTCGGAAGAAATCCACTAACAATGTTAGCAATTGACCTTTTATTGGCTCAAAAACGCAATATCAGTAAAAAATTTTCACTGAATTTTGCATTATCAGTTTTTGAGTAGAAAGCTTCGAATTCTCCAACAACGTTTCGATTTGTAAGAGAAATTCGCTAACATAATCAGCTAATAATCCTTTGTAGCTCGCAAAAATACAACTATCGGTAAAACTGTTCACTGAATTTTGCATTAATAGTTTCTGAAAGCCAAGTTTCAATTTCTAAAAAAAACTTTTGGACATCTCGCTAACAATGTCAGCTGTTAGCTCACGTAAACACAAATATCAGTAAAAATATTAAATTAATTAATTAGTTCTTAATTTATTCAAATAATTAATTCTATTCTCAGTTTCTGAATACTCGACCTAAAATTCTGAAAAAAGTTTTACGGACAAGGATCCAATTTATTCGTGCTCGTGCGGAGAGAAACGTGACTAAAAAGTTTGAACATTCCTTTTCGAACGATCCATAGTCCACGTAATAAAGTATTCATTATTCTCTTTACACTTATTTATGTTTTGTATTTATATACTTGACAAAATGAAATCTTGCATTAAAAATTTTTCTACTTTTTTTTCTAGGAAATTTTTTACCTATTGTTCCTGAAATAATGATTTTATTAAAAGACATTTACCCTTATACTTCTATCTATTTAAGGTTCATTATGTCCACCATTGGTTGTTAGAACAGAGCACGACCCCAGAGCAAAATTGTCCCACACTCGAAAATTCATCCGGAGAAAAAAACGATTAAAGATTTTGAACGCTCCTTTTCGAACACTCTATAATCCAGTAAATGAAATTGTAACAGCTTAATTTTTACTATTACGGTTGCTAATTATACATGGAAAACGAATTTTCAGGATAGGCTAATTTTGCTTGTAGGTTAATTTCGCTCTCAGGAAAGGTGCTGACGCATCGATTAGTATAGCAACAATGTCCCAGTACATATTGCAGAAATAGACCATTCAATAGAGCAGAAAAATCTGCGAAATGACAGAAGATCTCCAAATTTAGTTTTCTTACGGAATAAGATAATTACGCTCCCAGATTCCGTTATTACACAGAAGAGATTCGAATCGCCTTAAAAATGGAGTAATAAACCGAAAAAAACAACAACAATAAAAAACACTCGAAATGATAATTAATACATACACCAGACAAATAAGTATCAACAAGCAGCAAATAAATAAATAACACCAATTCATAATATACTCTACAACAAAGAAAAAACACTACTACTACTACTACTAATAACAACTCGCCGCAGCACCAAGCAACCTGAGGCCAACGCAGCTACGCACTCTCCTCCATTCTAATCTATTCAAAGCCTCCCTCTTTACATCACATAGAAATTTCCCATTTTCTTTAAATTTTTCTTTGTGACATCCTCCCACCCCAACCGCGGACGACCTCATTTCGGTTTAGCCCAAGACAATTGACCAAAAAGGACAATATTCGATAATCTGTGATCCTTAATCCGCAGAACGTGTTCCAGCCATCTCAACCTTTCTCTCATTATAACCCTAGAAAGTAGGGTTGAACCACACTTTTCGTACAGCCTACTGTTTGAAATACGGTCAGTCAGCCGGGTACCAAGAACAAGCTTCGTCTAGCAAATCCTCGTCCGCTTCTCGGAGCGCCCATGCTTCAGAACCATATTTGACCACTGTCATCACTGTAGCTTCCAATATGCTAATCTTGGTTCGCATACTTATCTTCCTACTCTTTCAAACCTTTTTTAAGTGTGAAAAAACACCCTGAGCCTTGGCTATTCTACTTTTAACATCAGCTCATAATGAACAAAATGTACATAATATATGTCATAATGTACTCAGTTTATAATGTACAGCGATTCAAAAATTATTAAATTTGCTGGATAAAATTGTTAGAACAAGTGAACAAACTTATTATGAAAATTCATTTAAAAAATTTGATTCACCTCGGACTACATGGAAATTAATCAAGGAAAAAATTGGAAACAATACTAAGACACCAAACCCTGAAGTGATTATAAATGAAAATGGTGTTGAATTGAAGGGGAAGGATATGGTTGCCGATCATTTTTGTAATTACTTTTCTCATATTAGTACTATTGTTGAACTGAATTTCCCAGAATCTCGGTTTTATTCACAGAAAAAATATCTCCCGTCCTCTGAAAATTCTAGTATGTTCCTGACCCCTGTTACTTTCGGTGAGTTCCAGAAAGTAATTACGAATTTAAAAAGTGGTAATTCCCTAGGTCTGAATGGGCTCTCCACAAATATTCCGAAAGAGCTTGCTTGTGTAATCCATGTCCCGTTACTTCATATTTTAAATGCATCTGTATCGTCAAGGATCTTTCCAGAAGAAAGGAAATCTGCACGAATTTTTCCAATTCATAGTAAAGGTGATAATACAGTTATAGGCAACTATCGCCCAATAGCTATTCTTTCCCCAATACCTAAAGTTCTAGAAAACATTACTTAAAAAAATTTGTTTCGTATTTTGATAGAAAGGAATTCATTTACTAAAAATCAGTTCGGATTCAGGTCAGGTCATTCTACTGAACAAGCTATTGCTGCGTCAATTTTAGACATTAATGATTCACTAAATGATGATAATCATGTGTCTACTCTTTTCTATGATATAAAAAAGGCATTTGATACGCTAAACCCTAAAAATGTTGCTGGAGAAAATTAATAACACAGGTATTAGAGGTAACAAAATCTTACTGCATGGTCGAAAAATTCATGTAGAAATAAATGGGCATCTGTCAAGCCATATTGCTATTGATGATATTGAAGTCCCACAGAGATCAGTATTAGGGCCATTACTATTTTTGATTTATATAAATGATCTTCCAAGATGTTTACACCAAGATAGTAGCTTAGAAGTAATTTTTGCAGATGATACAGCGGTAATAGTAAAAGCTAAAACCCCATCTTTGTTGGTTGAGAAAATGGTGACAGCAATGAAATCTTTGAATAAATGGTTTGCATGTAACTACCTGGCTCCGAATTTTTCTAAAACTGAATTCATGATTTTTGGGCGGTCACAGCGGGCAGTAAATAAAATTACCATAGATGAGTTAATTGTAATCCAAAGTAGGATAAAAAGAGTAAAATTATTTCGTTACCTTGCGATTATTCTCGATGAGCTTTCATCTTTCCGTAAGGATTTTGATTATTTGAGATTGAAACTTGCCCATAACTTAGGCTGTCTTCTTAGATTGGAACATGTATTTTCTTTTTCCATCCTTAAAATTTTATACCATTCTCTAATTGAATCATATCTTAATTATTGCCCTGTAATCTATCTCAACACATTTATGGTCCATCTGCAACCTCTTCAGATAGTTCAAAATAAGGCAATTAAAATTCTGGGTACTTTTGTTCATCGCCCAATGAGGCTTCAAAATCTCTCTGAAACCCAAACTTTATGTTTTTCTCAATATACTTAATCACAAACAACTGAAAGACCTGCATACAGCAATGTGGTATTATGATATCCAATCGTCAACAAATTATTTCCATAATTTGGGTATAATTGAGACTGCCATTTCTCCTGCCCATTATGTCCGCTCCAAGAAGTATCGCCTTCCCCCAGTTAAGTCACAAAGAGGTAGATTCTCAATCAGATACCAGATTCCTCATATCGTAAATAAACTTAATTTTAGTAGAAATGTTCCCAAGTTTCAAGAGCCCATTTTCTTTGACAAAATATATTTCAAAAATGGTTCTTTGTCTGGATGTTAGGATTGATGAATAATATATATTAGCATGAATTTTGTTGTGGTGTTCTCGCACTGGGGTCGCTTCCTCGGTTATCTCCTACATTGTACGTTTATTACTATTATTCTCCATGACCACACTGCCTTTTCTATGACGAAAACAATAAGAATTCCAAATAGGGATAGGTCCTTTTATTAGACAGTGAAACGAAAATATAAAACAAAGACTCTAAATATTTATATGACACAGTCGGTCATCATCATCAGTAGAGTTACTCTACTGATCAGTAGAGTTACATCAGTAGCTCTACTGATGATGATGACCGATTGTGTCATCGAAATATTTAAAGTCTTTGTTTTATATTTTCGTTTCACTGTCTAATAAAAGGACCTATCCCTATTTGGAATTCTTATTGTTTTTGTACGTTTATTTTTTTTTATATCTTTTATTGGTTATTTCGGCATATTCTTATCTTTGTTTATGGCCGACACATCGAGCCCTACTCCCCTTTGATCAGTTTAGAAAATTATTTATCATGTATTTTGTCAATAAAAGATCTTGCCTTGTAACATCTTCTCTGCTCCCACTGTATTTATTAATATTACTACCAAGGTAAGTGAAGTTGTCCATCTAATCAATCTTTTCGTTATCCAACGTCTCCTTTTCATCTTCACTTATTACTAGCCTTAGAGAAACAATAAACTATTCTTTATTGTTTATTAGAAAATTAATTTGTTCATTTTTATTCAAAAATAGGAAAAACACTATACAGGTTTTAAATTGATAGCGTGAAACAAACAAGTTTTTCAATCGTGACGTCATCATCAAAACTGAAATGACGTCAGGTTGAGCATATATTCATATGCAATACGCACATACTCTTAGTACTTATAAGAACTTCAAAGCAAAATGAAGTAGTTACATAAAAAGTAACTGAAGATCACCTTAATGGTTTTTCTTATCCTCAGCCCTTCAAAAATAACAAGATACATTTATAGTATAATTTTCTCAAGTATTCCACTGGTATTTTTTTCTCGGCTATTTGTAGTAATTAAATTGTAGGAAAATTTTTTATCCCAGACAGGTACTTTTGAATGTTTAAAACAATTTTATTGACTATTTAAAAAGTTATTCTTGTATCTTTTTCGAAGCCACAATAGAGAAAAAAAAATCGTATTAAATAGCTTCTAAATACTTTTTCAGAACTTTTTTAAGCCTTTGACTATTCTATTTTGATCATTATCGTACATAAGAGGAAAATTTGAGGGTTAAGTAACCTTTGCTATTTCAATATAAGTTTGTCGAGTATTTGCCGTTTTTTTTCTCTTTTTATGGGTTCTTTTGCATGACACCATTGGAGAAAAAAGTGGAAGCTTAAGCCAGTACCTTTTACTGAACAGAGTAGTTCAGAAATAGTGAAGATTTACTTACCTAACGTTAAACATATTATAAAAGTCTATTATCAGGTAAATAAGTGTTGTTATTGCAGTGAGTATTTGGTCAATTTTATTGTTTTTCCCAAGATTCTTTTCGAGGCATTATTAAAAGTCTCAGAGAAGTAACTTTTGCAATTGCAACTATCTTTAGTAATTGACAATTTTATTTTTGTTTAACAGTTTTTTCCCAAGACACCTAGGAGGAAAAATTGAGATTTCAAACAGACGTTTGTTTTACTATTCAAAAAGAATTTCTTGACTATTTTGACAAATTTTATACACTACTTGACTTGAGGAATTTTATAGACTACTTGACTTGACGAATTTTACAGACTACTTGACTTGACGAATTTTATAGACTACTTGACTTGACGAATTTTATAGACTACTTGACTTGACGAATTTTATAGACTACTTGACTTGACGAATTTTACAGACTACTTGACTTGACGAATTTTATAGACTACTTGGCTTGACGAATTTTATTTTATTTCCACAAATTTAAATTCAAGGCACTATCAAGTTGGAAGTCGGGTAGAGAGGCTTTCCGTTGAAAAATAACTTTCTCGCGTGTTTTACAATTTTTTTTCTTTTTCTAGGTCCTTTTTTGAGATACCATTCCAAGATGTAGAATCTCAGCTAAATATTTTTTGACTATTTCAAAACATTTTTCGTATTGTTTAAGTGAAATGTTAAGACAAGGACTGTAGAAAACAAAAATCTGATCAAAAATTTTAAAATTACATAGCAGGTAGAAAACGCAGTTATAAATGCGGTTCTCGTGATGTCGTAATGCAACAACAAAAGTGACGTCATTCTGTGTTAGTCTGTGTCTGTGTTCTGTGCACACAAAGTGAAAACACACTGTTAGTCTTCTAAAGGTTTTAGAAGAAAGAAAAGTAAGATAAGACAAAAAAAAAGTGCTCTTGAATGTCAGGTAAATAACTTTGACCATTTAAAGACGGCATTCTTGTGCGTTGGACTAATTTCTTTTTTCTTTGGAGGATAATTTTGGATCTGAGGTAAGTTAACTTTTCTATTTTTTCCATTTTCTATTTAAACTTTTCTATTTTAGGTTCTTTACCGATGCACCATTGGAGGAAAAATTTGAATATTCATGTAAATTTTGCTATTAAATATAAATACCTTTGGGATTTGATTAATTCTATTTTCTTTTCGGGTTGTTTCTTTGAGCCACCATTGGAGATACAAGTTGAATCTCAGGTAAGTAAGTTTTGCTTTTTTTAGCACTTGATTAATTTTGATTATTTGTAGATTATTTTCGGGGCACAGATGGAGGCAAAATTTTTTTTTTTTTGGTTCTTTTTGCACCATCATTGGAGGAAAAAGTTGAATCTCAGATAAGAAAGATTTCCTATTTATAAATAGGTGTCTTTAGCCTTTAATTACTTTTTTTCTTTTCTAGTTTTGTTTTTTTGAGCAGCCACTGGAGGAAAAAGTTGAATATAAGGTAAGTAAGAATTGATATTTAAAAATAAGTGGCTTAGCATTTGATTTAATTTTCTTTTATTTTCTAGGTTCTTTTTTCAGCCGTTATTGGGGTAAAAAGTTGAATCTCAAGGAAGTATGGTTTCAAATTTAAAAACAAGAATCTTTAGAACTTCATTAAGTTTCTTTTATTTTCTAGGTTCTTTTTTTTAGCAGCCACAGGAGGAAACACATGAATCTAAGGTAAGTGAGTTTTGCTATTAAAAAATAGTGTTTTTAGTTGCTATTTTCATTTCTACGTTCTTTTTTTAACGAAGAAGTTAAATCTAAGGTAAGTGAGGTTCACTATTTGAAAGTAGTGTCTTTATTATTTGATTATTTTTCATTTCTTTTCCAGGTTCTTTTTTGAGCCATTATTAGAGGAAAAAGGTAAATCTAAGGTAAGTAAGTTTTGCTATTTAATAAGTGTCTTTTGTATTTGATTAATTTTCTTTTGTTTTCTAGGTTCTTTTTTGAGCCATTATTTAAGAAAAAGGTTGAATCTCAAGTAAGTAAGATTTCCCATTTACAAGTAAGTATCTTTAGTATTTCATTAATTTTCTTTTCTTTTCTAGGTTCTTTTTTGAGCCATTATTAGAGAAAAAGTTGAATCTCAAGTAAGTGAGATTTTCTATTTATAAGTAAGTGTCTTTAGTGCTTCATTAATTTTCTTTTCTTTTCTAGGCTTTTTTTAAACTGTAGGACACTGTTTTTTTTTCAGGTAAGTGAGATATTTTATTTAAGACAGGTGTCTTTACTATATGATTAATTTTCTTTTCTTTTCTAGGTTGTTTCTGAGCATCCAAAGGAGGAAAAAGTTGAATCTCAGGTAAGTAAGTTTTGCTATTTAAAAAGTAGTGTCTTTAGTATTTGATTACTTTTCTTTTCTAGTTTCTTTTTTCAGCCATTTTTGAGGGGGAAAAGTTGAATCTTAAGAAAGTAAGGTTTCAAATTCAAAATAAGTGTCTTTAGCCTTTCATTAAGTTTCTTTTCTTTTGTAGGTTCTTTTTCGAGCAATCACAGAAGGAAAAAGTTGCTTCTAAGGTAAGTAAGTTTTGCTATTTAAAAAGTAGTGTCTTTTGTATTTGAATTTTATTCTCATTTCTAGGTTCTTTTTTGGCCATTATTGGAGAAAAATATGAATCTCAAGCAAGTGAGATTTTCTCTTTAAAAAAAGTGTCTTTTTTTTAGCCATTATTAGAAGAAAAAGTTGAATCTCAAGTAAGTCCGATTTATTATTTAAAAATAAGTGTCTTTGCTATTTCATTAATTCAATAAAAAACACTTTTTATTGAATACCAATGGAAGAAAGTAATATGTACCGTTTAAAAAAAAGGTGTCTTGTAGTATTTAATTAATTTTCTTTTATTTTCTAGGTTCTTTTTTGAGCAACCACAAGAGAAAATGTTGAATCTCAAGTAAGATTTCCCATTTAAAAATAAGACTGTTAAGTATTTCATTAATTTTCTTTTTTTCTAGGTTCTTTTTTGAGCTACTACAGAAGAAAAGTTGAATCTAAGGGAAGTAAGTTCTGCTTTTTAAAAGTTGTGTCTTTAGTATTTGATTAATTTTCTTTTCTTTTCTAGGTTCTTTTTGAGCAACCACAGAAGGAAAAAGTTGAATCTAAAATAAGTTTTGCTATTTAAAAAGTGGTGTCTTTAGTATTTGATTAATTTTCTCTTCTTATCTAGGTTCTTTTTGAGAAACCACAGGAGGCAAAAGTTGAATCCAAGGTAAGTATGTTTTGCTAAGTAATATTTCCCATTTAAAAATAAGAGTGTTTAGCATCTCATTGATTTTCTTTTTTCTAGGTTCTTTTTTGAGCAATTACTGGAAGAAAAAGTTAAATCTAAGGTAAGTAAGTTTTGCTATTTAATAAGTAGTGTCTCTAGTATTTGATTAATTTTCTTTTCTTTTCTAGGTTCTTTTTTGAGCAATCACAGGAGGAAAAGGTTGAATCTAAAGTAAGATTCCCCATTTAAAAATAAGAGTTTTTAG